>NC_045440.1:115798824-115982448 GCF_002776525.5 Piliocolobus tephrosceles | reverse complement strand
ACACACACACACACACACACACACACACACACACACACACACACACAAACTGTCTCTCTCTCTGTCTCTCTGCTGCTTTCCATCACCAAACCTTGTTTTTGCTTTAGTGTTACTTCTGCTCCCTTGTGCTTAAATTCTGCTCATCCTTCCAGGTTCTGTGCCAAGATCCCTTTTCAGTAAAGTATTTTCTTAGTATTCTAGCTCATGCTCCTTCCACTGGTTGTATTTCTTTTTCTCCAAATGAAGATCAGTATAAACAGTGTAGCAATTCATTGTTCTAGAAGTTTTTTGTTTTTTGTTTGTTTGTTTGTTTTTGTTTGAGATAAGGTCTTGCTCTATCAGCCAGGGTGCAGTGCAGTGACACAATCACAGCTCACTGCAACCTCAACCTCCTGAGCTCAAGTGATCTTCCTACCTCAGCCCCCTATGTAGCTACGACTACAGGTGTGCACCATGCTTCACTAATTTTTATTTTTGTTTTTTTTGTAGAGATGAAGTCTCATTATGTTGGCCAGGCTGGTAATGGTATTTTAATTATAGTGCCTTTGCTCTCCCAAATATATTAATATCATGAACACCTTTGTCTCTTAAAATGTCTATATAGAACAAACATTTTGTACAGGGTAATAACATAATTTACTATCCAGACTTAAGGTATTTTGGAGATCAAAAGCAAGTGCTAATAAAAACTAAGCTCAGCAATAGGCACAAACCAGGATGCTCCTACACAATCAGGAAGTATTGTCATTTTAATTGTCAGATTTTATTTGAGCCCCCCTTCCTCGATTAGCACAATTTAATTCCATTCTTCTTTTGAGCAAATAGCTGTCCAATGAAAGTCAAAATAATTAATTAAAAATAATAAATCAGGCAATAGTAGCAGAACAGTCTTCACCAATGAATATAACAGGCGATACGTATTTCCCCAAACTTGGTGCGACGTGAATTTAACAGAAATGTGGTCACAGACCAACTTTATAATCATGAAGCCACTATCGGCAGCCTCATGACTTTTATTTCATGATCCATTCATCCTTTGTAGAGTCTGTTGCTTTATCTCTTGGTGTTATTGTCTGCAAGGCACTTTTGCTTAATCAGAGCTACTTAAGTCTAACATTGCCACTTCATGCTGTCGTATGTGCTGTCCTCACTTCTCGGTAGTCAGCATCTATATCCTCTGCTTACATTTTAATTTGCCTGTCTCATTCCACTTTAGTTCCCCAGGGAGGATATCACTGGGTATCATGCTGTCATTTGCCCACAGAATAGTAGATTTTGACAGAGCATTTTCTATGCTCTTCACTCTTTGACTTCTCTGTTAAGAATCTTCCCCGGCTGGGTAATACAAAATGCTGAGGCCCATAGCTAATATTGCTGAAAAAATCTCAAGGAAATAGATTCCTTAGCCATGAGAGGTTGAAGTTCCCTAGGTTTAACCCACTGCTTGGTGCCCCTGCCTTTGTTCTCATCCTTATTGTTCCCTGCATTGCTCCAACAGTCGACTAGCCCCTCACTTCTTTATCCCTCCAACCAAACATTTCTCCACATTTCTGCCTGATTGATCTTTCTGAAATACAAAATTGGACATCACTTCTCTGTTGAAAATTATTTAATGGCCACACAGATCTAAACTCAAAACTTTGGCATAATATTTAAAGCCTCCAGAATATGCCCCAATCTGCCTTCCAGCTTCACTCCTCACTATTCATTTATATACATCCAGAGGTCTAATTAAATTGTTCTGAAAGGACAATATCATTGCACATTTCTACTGCTTTGCAAACTCTCTTCCATATTCCTGAAACCCTTGTGCCTACATTCAAAATTTGTACATTTTTAGTCATTTTCCAGGGCCTAGGCTAAATGCAACTTCTAGTAGCAATGAACTACTAGATAGAATTACTTATTTCCACATATGTACTGCTCTTCCCTGGTTTGCTCAGGACAGTCCTCATTTATGTCTGTTGTCCTGACATTCTGACTGTTTTGACATTTATCCTGTATTTTCCCTTTTTAACAAAATATGACTATTAATGGTTCATTAAAATAAGCCACAGTGTATTTATTAGATCTCTGCTTTGTGACATAAGTCTGCACTGCTCAGTAATTATAATGCATGGTTACATCTGACAGACAAATACTATTAGGTTGGTGCAAAAGTAATTGTGTTTTTTGCCATAATAACTTGTATCTATTTCTCAACTTTTTCCAGATGCTAGGTAATTAATGCTTACCTTTCATGGATAGCATGTAGGACACTTATAGATAAAATGAAACATTCTTAGATATGAACAGGTCACCCATTCTGACCCTAGATGGTGGTGGGAGGAGCATTTATTTTATTATTATTATTATTTAATTCTTGAGATGGAATCTCACTATGTCACCCAGGCTGGAGTTCAGTGGCACGATCCTGGCTCACTGCAACCTATGCCTCCCGGGTTCAAGCAATTCTCCTGTCTCAGCCTCCTGAGTAGCTGGGATTATAGGCGTGTACCACCATGCCCAGCTAATTTTTTGTATTTTTAGTAGAGACGGGGTTTCACCATGTTAGCCAGGGTAGTCTCGATCTCCTGACCTTGTGATCCGCCCACCTCAGCCCCCCAAAGTGCTGGGATTACAGGCCTGAGCCACTGTGCCTGGCTAGGAGGAGCATTTCACATTGTTGCCCCGATATTTTGTATAAACAGATAGTTATGCTACAGTATGTATTCTGGTTTGAATGATACATAAGACTTCCAGGCCATGAATTGGCAAGATTAGGTGGAAATATGGGAAATATGTCTTCTTGAAGTATGTGTAGAAATAGAAACTGAGCAGTTGATCTACAGACCTACAAAATATAGTCTGAATACTCATGCCATGAGTATATATGCTGTTTATTTTATTGTGTAAATTTGGAACTAATTATCATGAAAATTTTTTTATTATCTTGCAATAGACCTTTATGGCAGCAATGAGATTTTAAAAAGTAAATGTTTAATGAAAAAGTATGTACTGAGCATTCATTTCTTAAGAAAGGTGATATCCACTAAGATGTCCAAAAGGAAAGTCAGTTCTACTGAAGGTGCTGTAAAGAAACACCCAAGCAAAGATCAACAAGGATTCTACGAAAACCAATCGCTGTGAAAGCTGGAACGAAACCAAAACAAATAGCAGAAAATGACCCAGAGTAGTTTTTTAATTACTATTTGTAAATCCAAGAATTTCATACATCCAGAAACATATTTTTTTTTAAAAAGCAGGGAGTAGCCATGATCCCATTTCAATAAAACTTACTTAGGTAAGTGATAAAACTTTAACAGGGAAAATCATGCACTGATCATTTACAGCTGTGTGAACAGAAATTAATAAAATATTGAATTAAATGAAACACTATTATTTTGTGTATCATGTTTACATTTTATAGGCTAGTGAAGAGGGCAGTTTTATTAATATGTGCCAAATATGAATCATAATTGAATGGTTATTTGAAGCCATAATAATGCATTAAATGCATCTTCATCATTTTAAAGTACCTGATATATTAAATATATTTTAATCATTTTAAAGTACCTATCTTCAACAGCCACATTATTTTTATTTCAATTTATTTTACTGTGGAAAGAACAATTAACACAAGATCCACTTTTTAAGCAAAATTTTAGGTGCAGAGTACATTATTTTGGCCTAGGTACAACACTGTATAGCAGGTCCCTAAAGCTTACTTATATTGCTAAACTGAAACATTATGCCAGTTGATTAGTAACTCTCTTATCCCATATCCCCCAAGCCCCTGGAAAAAAACGTTTCACACTCTGATTCTATTAATTTGACTATTTTAGATACCTCATATAAGTGAAATCATGCAGTAGTTGTGTTTCTGTGACTATCTTATTTTACTTAGCATAATGTCCTCAAGGTTCACTCATGTTGCTGAATATTGCAGAACCCTTCTTTTAAAGACCAAATAGTATTCATTGTGTGTCTTTGCCATATTTTCTTAATCTATCATTAGACAATTAAGTTGTTTTCAACATCTTGGCTATAGTGAATAATATTGCAACGAACTTAGGAGTACTAATACCTCCTCAAGATCCTCATTTTAATTATTTAGAATAAATATCTAGAAATGGGATTATTAGATAGACAAGTAGTTCCATTTTTAACTTTTCTGAGGAAACTTCATACTATTTTCCATAGTGGCTGCACCATTTTGCATTCCCACCAATTACATGTAAGAGTTTCTATTTCTCCATATTCTTGCCAACACCTTTTTTATAAAAAATAACCCTCCTGACAGGTATGAGGTAATATATTACTGAGATTTTAATTTGCGTTTTCTTGATGATTAGTGATGTTAAGCATTTCTTCATATAGCTGTTGTCCATTAGTATGCCTTTTTTGTAGAAATGCCTATTCAAGACCTTTGACTGTTTTTCATCAGTCATTTGCTATTGAGGTGTAGAGGTTCCCTACATATTTTGGATATTGATCTATTATTACATGTATGACTTGAAAATATTTTCTCCCCTTCCATAGGTTGCCATTTCACCCTTGTTGATTGTACAGAAGCTTTTAAGTTGGTTGCATTCCTGCTCGTTTATTTTTGTATTCATCTTCTATGCCTTTGGTGTCATGTCCATGAAATCATTGTGAATACCAACGTTATAAAACTTTCTTCTTTTTTTTTTCTTTCTGAAGTTTTACAGCTTAAGGTCTGGTATTTAAGCTTTTAATCCATTTTGAGTTGATTTTTGTTTATGCTGTAAGATAAGGGTCTAATTTCATTTTTTGCTTGTGGATATCCAATTTTCTAAATACCATTTGTCAAGGAAACTATACTCTCCCCTTTGTGCATTCCTGAGACCCCTCCCCATCTTCCCACACCTATTTGTTTCCTAGTCTTAAGGTGTGGACCTGTTATCCTTTCATAGATGTATGTCTGGTCTCTCTATTCTCTTCCATTGTTCTATATGTCTCTCTTTATGATAAATGTTTGATATAATGAATATAATGATATAATTGATTTTTGCATGCTGATTTTGTATCCTGAAACTTTATTGAATTTATTAGTCCCAACAGTTTTTTTCAACAAATCTTTAGGATTTTCTATATAAAAGATTGTGTCATCTGCCAACAGATACTATTTTACCTATTTTTTTTTTTTTTTTTCAGTTTGGAGGCCTTTTGTTTCTTTTTCTTGCCTTAACTGCTCTGACCAGGACTAGCAGTACTATACTCAATAGGAATGGGAAGTGAGCATCCTTGACTTATTCCTGATCTTGGAGGAAAAGTTCTCAGGTTTTATTATTTTTTTTATTTTTTTATTTTTTATTTCCAAACAGTGCAATGTTAGCTGTGGGTTTTTGATATATGGCCTTTATTATGTCGAAACATTTTCCTTCTTCTATTCCTAATGCATTGAGGATTTTTTTTTTAGCATGAAAAGGTATTTAATTTTGTCAAATGCCTTTTCTGCATCTATTGAAATTATCATGTGATCATGTGATCTTAATCCATTATTCTGTTAATATGGTGTATCAAAATAATTGATTTTTGTATATTGAACTATCCATCTGTCCCAGGAATAAATCTGACTTGGACATTGTGTGTGATCTTTTTAACATTTTAATATGCTGTTGGATTTAGTTTACTAGTATTTCGTTGAGGATTTCCGCACATATATTCTTCAGAAATATTGATCTCTAGTTTTTTTTTTTTTTTTTTTTCTTGTGGTGTATTTTTCTGGCTTTGGTATCAGGGAATATTGCCCTTACAAAATGAGTTTGGAAATGTTTTGTTTGTTTGTTTTTGGTTTTGTTTTGTTTGTTTCAATTTGTGGGGTTGGGTGGGAAGAGTTTGAGAAGAATTGAAATTAATTCTTATTTAAACGTTTGGTAGAATTCACCAGTGAAGTCATCTGGTCATGGGCTTTTCCTTGTTGGGAGATTTTAAAGTACTGCTTAAGTGGCCCTATTAGTAATGAGTCTGTTCAGGCTTTCTATTTCTTATGATTTAGTCTTGATAGCCTGTATATTTCTATAAATTTATCCACTTTTTTTCTAAATTATCCAGCTTGTTATCATATAATTGTTCAATGTAGTCTCTTATGTCTGTAGCACTATTCTTTCTTTTCTGATTTTGTTTATTTTAGTCTTGCCTCATTTTTCTTAGACTAGCTAAGGGAATCCCAATTGTGTTGAGATTTTCAAGAAGCCAACTCTAGTTTTATTTTTTAATTGCTTTTCTATTTTCTCTTTTGTTTTTCTATTTTCTTTAATCTTGATTATTTCCTTCCTTCTGCTAACTGTGAGCTTCTTTGTTCTTCTAGTTCCTTGAAGTATAAAGTTAGGTTATTTATTTGAGACATTTTTCCTTTTTATGTAGATATTTATTGCTATGAACTTCTTACATAGTCCTGTTTTTTCTGTTTCCCATGCATTTTGGCATGTTGTGTTTTTGTTTCATTTGTCTTGAGATATTTTCTATTTCTTTATTTTATTGATATGTAATAGTTGTACATATTTATGGAGTACAAGGGATATTTTGATACATGCTTACAGTATGTAATTATCAAATAATAGTAATTGGAATATTCATTATATCAAACATTTATCATTTCTTTGTGTTGTACGTTTTAAATATTCTCTTCTAGCTATTTTGAAATACAAAATAAGTTCTTATTAACTATCATCACTCTTCTGTGCCGTTGAACAATAGAACTTGTGCCTTCTATATAACTGTATTTTTGTACCCTCTTCATCCCATTGGAATGCTACAATTCCCAGCATCTGGTAACCACCATTTGACTCACTACCTCCAAGAGATCAATTTTTTGTTAGCTTCCATATGTAAGTGAAAACATGCAATCTTTGTCATTCTGTGGCTGGCTTATTTCACTTAACATAATGTCCTCTCGTTCCACCAATGTTACTGTGGCATGTTTTTATGTTTCCCCACCCCCCTGTGACTGAGTAATATTCCATTGCGTATATACACCACATTTTCTTTATCTACTCATCAAATAATGGTTGATTGAATATCTTGGTTACTGTGTATAGGGTTGCAATAAACATGGATGTGCAGTTATCTCTTTGATATACTAATTTTCTTTCTTTTGGATAAATACTCAGCAGTGGGAATGCTGGTTCATGTGGTAGTTGTATTTTTAGGTTTTAAGGGAAACTTCGTATTATTTTATATAGTTGCTGCATTAACATTCACACCAACAGTGCATAAGCATTCCCTCTTTTTTTTTTTGCATCTTTGTCAGCATGTTATTTTCTGTCTTTCTAATAGTAGCCATTTTAACTGGTGTGTGATAATATCTTGTTGTGGTTTTGATTTGCATTTCTCTGATGATTAGTGATGTTAAACATTTTTTCATTTACCTGGCGGCGATTTGTATGTCTTATTTTGAAAAATGCCTATTCAAAGCATTTGTTCAATTATTAATTGGATTATTTGTGGGTTTCTTTTTTGTTTTGGTTTGTTTTGCTGTGTTTTTTAGTTCCTTACGTATTCTGGTTATTAATCCCTTGTCAGATGGGCAGTTAGCAAATATTTTCTCCCATCCTGCAGGTTATCTCTTCACTTTGTTGATCATTTACTTTGCTTTACAGAAGCTGTTTAGTTTGATATAATCACATTCGTTTAGTTTTGCTTGTATTGTCTGTATTTTGAGGTCTTATGCAAAGTATTTGCCAGAACTAATGTCCTGAAGTATTTCCCAATGTTTTCTTCTGGTAGTTTCATAGATTAAGGACTTACATTTAAGTCTTAATCTATTTTGATTTTAGTTTTGTATATGGTGAGAGATAGGGATCTAGTTTTATTCTTCTACGTGTGGATATCCTATTTCTGCAGCACCATTTATTGAAGTCCTTTCACAGTGTATCTGTTAAAAATGAGTTGGCTGTAGATGTGTGGATTTATTTCTGAGTTATTTTTCCTCTTCCATTAGTCTATGTGTCTATTTTTATCACACTGTCTTGTTTACTATAACTTTGCAGTTTATTTTAAAGTCAGATAGCTTGATGCCACCAAGCTATCTTTATTCTTTTTGCTCCAATTGCTTTAATTATTCAGGATCTTTTGTGATTCCATAGGAATTTTAGAATTTTTGAAAAATTTTCTCTGAAGAGTGGCATTAATACTTTTTTTAACAAAAAAGGAATGTTGACAAGTTTTATTAAATAAAAATTTTGCATTGTTTACTTTTCACCATAATGTTCTGGCATGCTTCTAATGATAGAATCACCCAGCTTAATGATAGCCAGTATGTGTTGTCTGTAGTATATTCCACATGCTGTACCCAATTCAGTATTATTGCCTCTGTAGTGATGGATACCAGTTTTGGCCAACAATACTTAGTACTATAATTCAGATTTCTTCAAAGTCAGGCAGTTTCTAGAGAGGATGATGAATTTTGCTTTGCCTTGTCTGATCATCTTCAGAGTTGGCTTGTACCCTAGCATCTTTTTAATGTGTTGTTGTGTTCGGTTTGCTAGTATTTGGTTGAGGCTCTTTGCATCTATGTTCATCTGGGATATTGGCATATATTTTCCACTTTTCAAAATGTGTTGGAGTATAGAGTTAATTGACTCCAGTGATGTTTTCATCTTCTTTGTGGCCCCCATCTTCCCGCCTTAGGTGCAGGACAGGCCCCACTCAAGAGCACCTGCAAAGATAGCCAGGGAGCAAGAAAATGTCATTGGCACTTTGGAAGGAATTACTTTGAATTTGTAAATGACTTTGGGTAGTACGGACCTTATAAAAATATTAATTCTTCCAATCTATGGACATTAAATGTCTTTCCATTTTTCTTGTGTCCTATTTTTTTTAATAGCGTTTTATAAATTTCATTGTAGAGAGATTTCACTCCTTTAGTTAAATTTATTTCTAGGTATTTTATATATTTTGTAGCTATTGTAAATGGGATTTATTTCATGATTTTTTCAGATGGTTTGTTATTGGCATATAAAAATGCTACTGAGTTTTGTATGTTTTTTTTTTTTTTTTGAGACGGAGTCTTGCTCTGTTGCCGGGGCTGGAGTGCAGTGGCCGGATCTCAGCTCACTGCAAGCTCCGCCTCCCGGGTTTACGCCATTCTCCTGCCTCAGCCTCCGGAGTAGCTGGGACTACAGGCGCCCGCCACCTCGCCCAGCTAGATTTTTGTATTTTTTTTTTTTTAGTAGAGACGGGGTTTCACCGTGTTAGCCAGGATGGTCTCGATCTCCTGACCTCGTGATCCGCCCGTCTCGGCCTCCCAAAGTGCTGGGATTACAGGCTTGAGCCACCGCGCCCGGCCTGTATGTTGATTTTGTATCCTGCCACATTACTGAGTTTATTTATAAGTTCTAACAACATTTTGGTTGAACCTTTAGGTTCCTCTAAATATAAGATCATGTCATTTGCACACAAGGACAGTATTATTTCTTTCTAATTTAGATGTCTTTTATTTCTTTATCTCATTTAATGGATCTGGGCAGAACTTTTAGTACTATGATGAATAAAAGTTATAAAAGTGGTCATTCTTGGCCTTGTCTTGTTCCAGATCTTAGAAAAAACGGCTATTAACATTTCCCCATTTAGGATGATGTTAGCTGTTGGTTTGTTATATATGGCCTTTGTTATTTTGAGATATATTCCTTCCATAACCAGTTTGTTGAGAGTTGTTATCATTAAGGGATGCTGAATATTGTTGACTGCATTTTTTTTTTTAGCATCTGTTGAAATGCTGCATATAGTTTATATCCATGATTCTGCTAATGAGATGTATCCTGTTCACTGATTTGAATATGTTGAATGATATTTGCATCCCAGGGATGGATCCCACTTGATCACAGTAAATGATCTTTTTAATGTGTTGTTGTGTTCAGTTTGCTAGTATTTGGTTGAGACTCTTTGTTTTCTTTTTCTGCTGTGTCTTTGATTTTGATATCAGAGTAAATTGGCCTCATAGAATGAGTTTGGAAGTGTACCTCCTCTTCAATTCTTTGGAATAGTGTGATTAGAATTGGTATTAGGTCTTCTTTAAATGTTTGGTAGAATTTAGCAGTGAATCCATTTGGTCCGGAGTTTTTCATTGATGGGAGCCTTGTTTCTTTTTCTTTTTCATTTTTTTTTTTTTTTTACTACTTTCAACTCATTGCTTGTTATTGGTCTGTTCAAGTTTTCTATTTCTTCATGGATCAATTTTGGTAGATTTATGTGTCCAAAAATTTGTGTACTTCTTCTAGGTTTTCCCATTTGTTTGTGTATTCTTCTTCATAATAGTCTCTAATAATTCCTCGTGTTTCTGTGGTATCAGTTTTAATCTTTCATTTTTGCCTGTGATTTTTTATCTGAGTCTTCTCTCCTTTCTCTTAGTCTAGCTAAGAAAAAACTGTTAATTTCGTTTATCTTTTCAAAAAAAGAGTTTTCATTTTATACTTTGTGTGTTTTTTCACTCTTTTTTTTTTTTTTTTTTTTTTTCTGTCCTGATCTTTATTCCTTCTTTCCTTCTACTAATTTGGGGTTTGAATTGTCATTGTTTTCTAGTTCTTTGAGGTGCATCAGATTGTTAATTTGAAGTCTTTCTACTTTTTTTATAGGTGTTTCCTGCTATAAATTGGCACTGATTTTGTTGTATATTTTAGGTTTTATTTGGGGTATTTTGTTTACATTTCCTTTTTTCAAGAAATATTTTAATTTCATTCTTAATTTCTTCATTGACCCATTGGTTGTTCAGGATCATATCATTTAATTTCCATGTTATTTTTACAATTTCTAATGTTTCTTTTGTCTTTGATTTCTGGTTTTATTCCATTATAGTCAGAAAAGATACCCATACGATTCAAGTATTTTGGGATTTATCAAGACTTGTTTTGTGGCATAACCTATGCTCTATCCCAGAGAATGTTCCTGGTACTAATGAGAAGTATGTATACTCTGCAGCAGCCGGATACAATCTTTTGTAAAGATGTCAAGTAGGTCCTTTTGGTGTGCAGTGTAGTTTTATTCCAATGTTTCTTTGTTGATTTTCTGTCTGTATGATCTATCCATTGCTGATTGTGGAGTGTTGAAGTCCCCCACTATTATTGTATTGTTCTTTCTCTCTCCCTTTAGCTGTATTAATATCTCCTTTAAATATTTGGGCACTTTGATATTGGGTACATATGTATTTATGATTGTTATACCCTCTTGATAAATTGAGCCCTTCATTATTACATAATAACTTCCTTTGTATCTTTTCAGTTTTTTTGACTTGCCATCTATTTTATCTAAGTATAGCTACTCTTGCTCTTTTTTGGTTTCCTTTGCATTAAATACATTTTTCATACCTTCACATTCAATATATGCATGTCCTTATAGATGAATATGTTCCTTCCAGGCAGCATGAATTTGGGTCTTATTTTTTAATTCATTCAGTAACTTTGTTTTTCAATTAAAAATTGAGTCAATTTACATTCAATGCCATTATTGATAGATAAGGACTTACTAATGCCATTTTGTTACTTTTTTTCTGGTTATTTTATAACTCCTCTTTTTCTTTCATCTTCAATTCCTTTGTGGTTAACTGATTTTCTTAACCACAAGTTTCTGGACACATAAATCTACCAAAATTGATCCATGAAGAAATAGAAAACTTGAACAGACCAATAACAAGTAATGAGTTAAATGATTTTCTTAACCACAAAGGCAGTATGTTTGAATCCCTTGCTTTTTATTTTTACTTTCTCTATTATAAGCCTATGTTTTGTGATTACTATGTGGCTTACAAAGAAAATCTTTTAGTTGTAACAAGTTATTTTAAACTAATGGCTACTTAAGTTTGGTGGCAGAGAAAAGCATAGAAACAAGCAAAGAAAAATCTATAAAGCCCTGCATTTTGATTTCATACTCCTCTCCATATTTAGGCTTTTTGTTGTATCAATTTATATATTTCCATATTGTCTATCTCATAACAAATTGTTATAGTTATTGTTTTTGATAGATGTGTCTTTTCATCTTCAGACTAAAGATACAAGTGTTACACATCATGATTACAGTATTAGAATATTCTGAATTTGTCTTTGTACTTAATTTTACCAGTGAGTTTTATACTTTCAGATGATTTCTTGCTGTATATTAACATCCCTTTCTTTCAGATAGAAGGACTCCCACTAGCATTTCTTATAAGACAGTTACGATGATGAAGTCTCTTAGCTTTTGTTTATCTGTGAGTTTTTATTTCTCCTTCATGTTTCAAAGGCAGTTTTTCTCACTACTATATTCTTGGTTAGAAATTTTTTTGCCTTTAGCACTTTGAATATTCCATGATACTCTCTCATAGCTTACTGAGAAGTCTACTGCCAAATCGTAGCTCATTTATATGTTATTTGCTTTGCTTTTGATGTTTGTAGAATCTTCCTTGTCCTTGACATTTGAGAGTTTGATTATTAAATGCCCTGGGATAGTGTTATTTTGGTTGACTCTGCTTTGTGATCTTTGACCTTTTTGTACCTGGATAGTCATATTTTTCTCTAAATTTGGAAAGTTCTCTATTATCATTTCTTTGAATATATTTTGTATCCCTACCTCTCACTCTTTCTTTAAGTCCAATGACACTTAGATTTGCCTTCTTGAAGCCGTTTTCTAAATCTTGTAAGCCTTCTTTATTCTTCTTAATCCTTTGATTGTATGTTTTCAAATAGCCTGTCTTCCAGATCATGAATTATTTCTTCTGCTTAATCAATTCTGCTGTTGAGACACTCTAATGCATTTTTGCATTCATCAGTTCATCAATTGTATTTTTCATCTGTAGGTTTGTAGGTTTCTATTTGATTTTTTAAATTTTATACACACACACACCCACATATATATATATATATATATATATAAAATTTCTCGAATAAACTTCTAAATTGACTATCTGAGTTTCTGGAAGTTCATTGAGCTTCCTCAAATTAGCTATTTTGAATTCACCAAAAGGTTGCACATCTCGGTCACTCCAAGGTTAATCACTGATGACTTAGTTTGTTTGGTTAGATCATATTTTCTTGAATGTTCTTGAGACTTGTGAACATGTGTCAATCAATGTCTGGGTATTATAGAGTTAGTTATTTATTTCAGTCTTCACAGTCTGGCCTTGTTAGTACCCATCTTCTTCAGAGAACATTTCAAAAATTCAAACAGGATTTATTATTGAATTCCCCAAGCTTGTAGTCACTTCAGCTGTTTCAGTACTAGAGAGTATTCTAAGTCCAATTACGCTGTAACTATCTGGTGGACTTTTATGTACTTATTTCTGATGGACTTTTGAGAGACCACGGAAAATTTCTTGGGTTGCCAGGATGATCCTTCACTCACTCTCCTCTCTTTCCCTCAAACAGGAGTCTCTTCATACTCAGCTGCCTGGAGTTTGGGAAGGGGTGATGTGACCATTCCTGTGGCTGTTGTAACTAGCATCATGCTGGATTGCACCCAAAGCCTGCAACCTTCCAGACCAGCACAGCACTGAGGCTCACCCAATGCCCATAATCATGGCCTGACTGCTGCTGATGTTTATTGATAGCCTCAGGCCACTTTAATCAGCTGGTAGTGAAGTTAGCTCAGATTTGGGTTTGTTCCATCCTGCCAGAGTAGCAGATTTCCCTCAGTCATGGAATGGATCTAGAAGAAATGATGGATGCAGTGGCCTGAAATAAGGGGCTTTGGGGATCTGCCCCACGCTGTGTTGTGCTGTGGTGGCAGTGTGCTAGTTTACAAGGCCAAGTCCCCAGTACTCTTCCCTCTCCTTCCCTCAAGTGGAAGATGTCTCGTCTCTCTCTTTGTCTCTGCACTGTGCTACCTAGAGTTAGGGGAGGGATGGCATCAGCACTTCTGTGGCCCCTACAGCTGATGTCACACTGGGTTGCACCATAAACCCACAACCTTCCAGGTCAGTGCAGCACTGGGACTCACCCAAAGACGATGGTCTACAGAATTGCTGCCACTGAAATTTATTTGAGGCCCAAGACCATTTCAGTCAGTTAGGGCTTAAGCCCTTCTGCTGTGACTGTGGCTACAGATTTCTGTCTTGCCTGGTGTGAGAATAAATACTCCCTCTGTGGGTACTGGCCCGGAGTCAAGGGCTTTGGAATTCTGCCCAATGGTGTGTTCCACTGTGGTAGGATCAACACAGACTTCTAATGCAAAGTCCCCACTGAGTTTTATATATTCTTGTGTTGTATGTTTGATATATAGAATCCTTTCATTTCAAATTGAAGACCTTTCTTGGCATTTCTTGTAAGGCATGTCTAGTGGTGATGAGCTCCTTCAGCTTTTGTTTGGGAGTCTTTTGCTGTCCTTCATTTTTGAAAGACAGTTTGGCCATGTATGGTGGCAGGCTATTTTTTCTTTTCACATTTTAAATATACCATCACCCTCCTTTATGGTCTCCAAAGCTTCTGCTGAAATAGCTACTCTTAGGTAGCTTCCCCTTATATGTGACAAGTTCTTCTTCTCTTTCTGCTTTCAAAATGTTTTCTTTGTCTTTAATGACTATTGACAATTTGCTTGTAATGTATCTCAGTGTGGATTTCTTTAGGTTACTCTTATTTGGTGTTCTTTGGAGTTCTTGGGTCTGAATTTTCATTTCATTCTCCAGATTTGGGAAGATTTTAGCTATTATTTGCTTGAGTAAACTATTTTGTTTTTCTCCTTCTGACACTCTCCTAATGTAAATATTGGTCCCTAAACTGTGAGCCTTAAGATTTCTTCACTTTCTTCATTATTTCGTTCTTTTTGCTCTTTTGACTGAATTTATTTTTTATTTATTTATTTTATTTTATTTTTTTATTATACTTTTAAGTTCTAGGGTACATGTGCACGATGTGCAGGTTTGTTACATATGTATACATGTGTCATGTTGGTGTGCTGCACCCATTAACTCATCATTTACATTACGTATATCTCCTAATGCTATCCTTGTCCCCTCTCCCCACCCCACGACAGGCCCCAGTGTGTGATGTTCCCCACTCTGTGTCCAAGTGTTCTCATTGTTCATTTCTCACCTATGAGTGAGAACATGCAGTGTTTGGTTTTCTGTCCTTGCGATAGTTGGCTCAGAATGATGGTTTCTAGCTTCATCCATATCCCGACAAAGGACATGAACTCATCCTTTTTCTATGGCTGCATACTATTCCATGGTGTATATGTGCCATATTTTCCTAATCCAATCTATCATTGATGGACATTTGGGTCGGTTCCAAGTCTTTGCTATTGTGAATAGTGCCACAATAAACATACATGTGCACGTGTCTTTAGAGCAGCATGATTTATAATCCTTTGGGTATATACCGAGTAATGGGATGGCTGGGTCAAATGGTATTTCTAGTTATAGATCCTTGAGGAATCGCCACACTGTCTTCCACAATGGTTGAACTCGTTTACAGTCCCACCAACAGTGTAAAAGTGATTCTATTTCTCCATATCCTCTCCAGCACCTGTTGTTTCCTGACTTTTTAATGATTGCCATTTTAACTGGTGTGAGATAGTATCTCATTGTGGTTTTGATTTGCATTTCTCTGATGGCCAGTGATGATGAGCATTTTTTCATGTGTCTGTTGGCTGCATAAATGTCTTCTTTTGAGAAGTGTCTGTTCATATCCTTTGCCCACTTTTTGATGGGGTTATTTGATTTTTTTCTTGTAAATTTGTTTAAGTTCTTTGTAGATTCTGGATATCAGCCCTTTGTCAGATGGCTAGATTGTAAAAATTTTCTCCCATTCTGTAGGTTGCCTGTTCCCTCTGATGGTAGTTTCTTTTGCTGTGCAGAAGCCCTTTAGTTTAATTAGATCCCATTTGTCAATTTTGGCTTTTGTTGCCATTGCTTTTGGTGTTTTAGTCATGAAGTTCTTGCCCATGCCTATGTCCTGAATGGTATTGTCTAGGTTTTCTTCTAGGGTTTTTATGGTTTTAGGTCTAACATCAAAGTCTTTAATCCATCTTGAATTAATTTTTGTATAAGGTGTATGGAAGGGATCCAGTTTCAGCTTTCTACATATGGCTAACCAGTTTTCCCACCACCATTTATTAAACAGGGAATCCTTTCCCCATTTTTTGTTTTTGTCAGGTTTGTCAAAGATCAGATGGTTGTAGATGTGTGGTATTATTTCTGAGGGTTCTGTTCTGTTCCATTGATCTATATCTCTGTTTTGGTACCAGTACCATGCTGTTTTGGTTACTGTAGCTATGTAGTATAGTTTGAAGTCAGGTAGTGTGATGCCTCCAGCTTTGTTCTTTTGGCTTAGGATTGTCTTGGTGATGCGGGCTCTTTTTTGCTTCCATACGAACTTTAAAGTAGTTTTTGCCAATTCTGTGAAGAAAGTCATTGGTAACTTAATGGGGATGGCATTGAATCTATATATTACCTTGGGCAGTATGGCCATTTTCACAATATTGATTCTTCCTATTCATGAGCATGGAATGTTCTTCCATTTGTTTGTGTCCTCTTTTATTTTGTTGAGCAGTGGTTTGTAGTTCTCCTTGAGGAGGTCCTTCATATCCTTTGTAAGATGGATTCCTAGATATTTTATTCTCTTTGTAGCAGTTGTGAATGAGAGTTCACTCATGATTTGGCTCTCTGTTATTGCTGTATAGGAATGCTTGTGATTTTTGCACATCGATTTTGTATCCTGAGACTTCTTTGAAGTCACTTATCAGCTTAAGGAGATTTTGGGCTGAGATAATGGGGTTTTCTAAATATACAATCATGTCATCTGCAAACAGGGACAATTTGACTTCCCCTTTTCCTAATTGAATACCCTTTATTTATTTCTCCTGCCTGATTGCCCTGGCCAGAACTTCCAACACTATGCCGAACAGGAGTGGTGAGAGAGGGCATCCCTGTCTTGTGCCAGTTTTCAAAGGGAATGCTTCTAGTTTTTGCTCATTTCACTGAATTATTTTTAATGATGTCTCCTTGAGTTGCTGGTCCTTTTATTAGCTTGATCTAGTCTGCTGCTGAACCTCACTAGTTATTTTTCCCTTCAGTTATTGTGTTCTTCAGCCCCATGATTTCTGTTTAGTACTTTCTTATATTTTCTATCTGTTTGTTGAAATTCTCATTTTGTTCATACATGATTCTCTTGACCCTTGTGGGCATCTTTGTAATAGTTATTTTGACTTTTCTATCAGATAAATTGTATAACTTCATTTTATTAAGGTTGTTGTCTGGAGATGTATCTTATTCCTTTGTTTGAATTATTTTTTTGATTCTTAATTTTCCTTGATGCTCTGCATTGGCGTATGTGTATTATCCAATTATACACACTGCATCCTGTCTGCCCAGACTCTGCTTGTACCAGAGAAGACCACCATCAATCAACCTGGCCAGAGATTCTACAGTTTCTACCAACAACTGTTTCCCTTTACAAGGAGAAACAGAGAGCTGGGTTTTGTTGGTTTGTTTTTCTGAGACAGAGTCTTGTTCTGTCACCCAGGCTGTAGTGCAGTGGCATACTCACAACGCACAGCAGTCTCAACCTCCCAGGTTCAAATTGATCCTTCTGCCTCAGCGGAGACTATAGACATGCACCACTCTGCTGGCTAATTTTTGTATTTTTTGTGGGGATGTGGTTTTGCCATGCTGTTCAGGCTGATCTTGAACTCCTGAACTTGGCCTTTCAAATATTCAAAGTACTCGGATTAAAGGTGTGAGCCACTGTACCTCACTAGCTGTGCTTTTTGTGTATTTGCTCTGTGCTGACCCACTGGGGGAAACTATGACATCTACCCATCCAAATCAGTATTTCCATTATCCCTTATTTGTGGCAGACCAGTTAGAGTTGTAAGACTGGCAAATAGTTGCCAGTTCTTTGGGCAGTCCTGGCAAAGTTGGGGCATTGGATGCTCAGATAAACTCATTTTCTTCTCAGAGAGAAACTGAGAGCTGATTTTTGTTTGTTTGTTTGTTTGTGGTTGTCGTTGTTGCTCATGTTATGCTGAGCACAAAGAAGACTTGGGACATCTGAGCAGCAGGGAAGCTTGAAGCTAGGGGCAATTGATGCCCTAGCTTCTGTTTTCCCTAGCTAATATACTGTGCTGGTCCCATCAGAGATCCAAGACTGGCAAGACAGAAGCCAGACCTTTGCAGAGCCCTCTTGGAATCGTTGGGGTGCTGCTTGTGCAAACCAAGCCCTTTTCTCCTCTGGGAGAAGCTGGGAGCTAGGAGTGAATCTCTTCCTGATTATATAGCACTGTGCCAGTGGTGGGAATTCTGGCGAGAGGGTGTTCTGGATCTCTCTTCTAGTTTTGGTCAGTCTGGTTTCACATTCAACTGGGCTGCAGGAGCCTTTCACTTACTTTCTGGATTTCTCATAAAGGAAATTTGTTGATGATTTGTTCTCGAATTTGTGTTTTTTGGGGGGTAGAGTGTACAGGACTTTTTACTTTGCCATCATGCTGATGTCACTTGTCATGTTCTTTTTATTGGAATTATTTCCTAAATTAAAGTGCTCCTTGGTATTCAATTTATCACTGGTGTCACGATATCTTTGTTAGTAATAGGTTTTTCTTTCCTAATTACTTGCTAGCGTGTTATGAAGAATGGATATTTTAATTGAAGAATTTACTGTGTTTGAATCCTGGTTTCCTGTCTTTAAATCTTGGTGATTATAGACCTAAGAGTGTATAACTAGTTATTTTAAGATATTATTACTTGGTATTCTTTTTTTATGAGTAAATTGCCTACAAACTTTAAGATGATAAATCATCAGAATAGATGTTTGGATTAGCTACATGATTTTTAGATTTTTAATATTTACATTAAGGATTATGTACAAACTGCTAATAATGTCTGCACACTAATTAAAAAAACTCAATTAAATTTTTTTTTTAAAAAGTGGTGATGAACTTGCAACTTGCATACAGTGTATGTTAACATACATGAGGACCATAGTGTTTTCACTGATGATGTGAAAACCAGAAGACAGAAACATGTTTTTAAAAGGAGGACTTTGTATTTAGGTCAAATGAAAACTCTACTATACTAATTTCATCACTTTGTATTCTAAATTATTTTCTGAGAATGTAAGAAGAGTGTTAATACACCAGCTCCCTTAGCAGAACTTCACGAATAGTTGAATAAATCTATTTTTATATGAGTCACGTCAATTGCATCAATTAGAGAATCAGTAACATTGATTGCCTCAAATACTTAAATTCCAATGCAAGTTTTATTTTTGTATTCATTTCATGATGTCAAAGTAAAGTCTTTGAGAGTTGATTGTGTTAAAGTTAAACATATATTATAAATTCAGTTAAAATTAATATTTTATTATTTTTAAATTTACTGAGACTCAGGCCGGGTGCGGTGGCTCACGCATGTAATCCCAGCACTTTGGGAGGCCGAGGTGGGTGGATCACGAGGTCAGGAGATCAAAACCATCCTGGCTAACACATGAAACCCTGTCTCTACTAAAAATACAAAAAATTATTCAGGCGTGGTGGTGGGCGCCTATAGTCTCAGCTACTCGGGAGGCTGAGGAAGGAGAATGGAGTGAACCTGGGAGGCGGAGCTTGCAGTGAGCTGAGATCTTGCCACTGCACTCTAACCTGGATGACAGAGCAAGACTCTGTCTCAAAATAAATAAATAACCAACCAAACAAACAAATTTACTGAAGCTTGTTTTACTGAGAAAACCATAGCCCAGCTTGTTTAAAAAAAAGAAAAAAAAAGAAAAAAAAAAAAAGAAAACCTTGTGCACCTACCTAAAAAAGTATATTCCCATTGTTTTTGCAGTGTTTTATAAATATAGATTTTGTTCATAGTGTTAATTATTCACTATCATTACTTCCTGCTCACTTATTTTATCAACTACTCAAGAAAAGTGTTAAAATGCCCCAGTGCAGTTTCACATTTGTCTATTCTTTTCATCTTTTACTTTTATTTTTTACTTCGTGCAGTTTGAAGATATGTTATGAGCTGCATACATTTTGGATACTATGGGGTTTTTTGACCCTTTTTTGATTCTTTTATTGATATGAAATCTCTCTCTTTTTCTCTGGTAATTTTCCTGTGTTAAAATTTACTTTGTTTATATGTATATCCTATGATTAGTGTGGCAAGTTCTGTGTTTTAGCACCTTTTTACTTTTAAGTTACCAGTGTCTTTATATTTAAAGTAGACTACCAGTAAATAGCTTATGGTTGCATCTTGATGTTTTATAGTTTGAAAATCTGTATCCCTTAGTTGGAGTCTTTTAAGCATTAGACCATTTATGTTTAGTACAATTATTCACTTGGTTAAACTTTGTCTACCATATTGCTATATATATATATATATATATATATATATTATTGAATATATATATATATTATTGAATCCACCTGTTAATTGTTCCTTTTATTTTACCTTCATTTTTTCTCTTCTGTTAGCTTATTAGCTATACCTCTTTTGGGAGGAAAGGAAAGCATTTGCTCTAACACTTGTAACGTATATCTTTAGCTTATGAAAACCTGTCATTACGTCAAATAGACAAATAGACAAATCTATCATTAAATAATATTATACCACCTCACATATAATGTAATAACCTTCTAATAGTATATTTCCATTTCCTCCTTCAGGTCTTTGGGGCATGTTTTCACTTATCTTACTTTTACATATGTTATAAATATCACAAACCTTTTAAAAAAACTATAAACTTAATATTTAAAATCTTTTAAATATTTGAAAGTGAGCAAAGGCCACAAATTAAAATTTAATATTAAAGATAAAATTATTTATTTTGTGATAAAATACAAATGTAAATTTTGGTGGTACGTAACCTCATAATAAAAACAAGTCTCTTACAAAATTAAAAAACAGAAATGTACTAGGAATTGGTTGTTGTGAACACAGAATTCATAACTGCAACCAATAAAATTGTAATATTTACCCATCACAATAAAACTGTAGTTAAAATATACAAATATTGTATATGTAATTGAAATAATTGAACTAAGTGGTGTGTGTTTCTAGGTGTGGTTGTAAGAGGCACAGAGAGAGAGTGAGAGAGAAAATAAAGCTGATTCAAAAAATAAATAAAAGAACGTAGTATGCCAGTACCGTGTTCTCTTTATCCTGATCATTGTCAATAAGTCCTAGAAAGGTTTGAGTTTTTTGAAGTACTATTTTGCAAATAAACCAAAATGCCCTACTATGATACTGAATGATTTTGAAAATAAAACCTTTACATTTTGATAGCTATTCATTAAAATCCATGGAAAATCTTAAAGTATTCAATTAGTAGAGTGCTAACAATCTTCAGCTTTTAGAATTTTTAAGTAAATAGCAATTATTGAAAACAATAAACAGGAAGACATTTAAGTGTGATTTCTTTAAAAGAATGAAAATTTCAAACTTTAGTATTTTAGTATGCCTTGACTTGTTGAAGAAAGGATCTTTTGATAGTTATGTTTAATTGGATTAAATGTCCACTTTATTCTGGGATAGAATAAAGTTAAGAAAATGTTTATTTAATATAAATTATATATAAATAAAATTATATTTATAAAATTTATTTTGTATATAATATAGCTTATAGATAAATATTTCAAAAAATTATAATTTTAGAAAACTTGGTTAACAAGTTTCATATTATAAAAGTGTGTAAAAAAAGGAATTCTGAAAAGAAGTTAAAATTCAATACATGTGAAAATATTTGAGCTGAAATGTTTACATACTGCTTAATGAAAATAAAAATTAAATTGAAATTTTTCTTCATTTCAGAGAATTAACCCCGAGCTTACCAGGTAGCTTAACACCTATAAAGAGGAAATTTTCTCAATTAAAAATAGTATGGTTTATGATGACATCAGTTGAGCCACCGACAGTTTAAAATATATAAAAATGTTTCTAGCAATGCTAATAAAAATAAGAATATATTGAAAAAACACATTCTTTAGAAAACATAGTAAAAAAGGCATTAAATGTGGCTAAGAAACCAATTAAAGAATGAAAATGTGTAACACAAATGATTATTTTGCATGTTATTTTAATATTCAGGAAATTCACATAAAGAAGATGCTTTTGTACACAGATATGTCATTTTAATTTTTTAGAAATTATTTTAAAAATAGTTTTGTATAGATAACTATTTTGAGACATGCATCAATATAATATCAATTATGTTACTCAATACATATTATAATTATTTAATTTTATTTACTTTTAGCTTCTTGTTTCATGCTTAACAATTTTTTCAGTTTCAATAACAAAGTCCTCAGATTTTGATACACATGTTACTATTTTAAAACTATTTTTGTATCTACTCTCCTCTTAGCCTGTGTTCCCTGAAGAGTAAGGATGTCATCCTTGATATTTGTGTCCCCACAACTTGGCACGACACCTGGTACTTGGTACTTAGTAAATGTAATGAATCTGATTGAATGGGTAAATTTTGTAATAATGTAAAACTAAAAGTGCACAAATACTGTATACTGTCAGAAGTAATGTGAAACCATTTTTACGTAATTTCTCTTTTTTTTATTTTTTTAACTTATATTGGTCATCTCCGTATATTAGAATTCTATTTCAGATAGACTCATATACTTTTCTATAATCTTTGGATGTAAAACGAATTTCTTGTACAGATCCTTTTGACAGTCTTCAAGTTAACAGGCGTTTGATTGTACCCTCACTTTGTAAACATACTGGAGCCTAAGAATCAATGAAAGCAGGGCTGTGTTGTTCCTGTTAATATCTCCAAAATCAAGCATGATACCTGGCTCAATAATTATTTGGTATAACAAATAAATGCATATGCATTTTTTAAAAAAGGGATTTCTATGTACTTGGAAGTATATTACAACACTGGTTTTGAGGTTTCTTTTCCATACCATGCATTAAGCAGCTTTGTTTCTCTCCTGGGTTGATGGGAAATGTGTCTGTCTTGCTGCCATCAACTTTAACCTGACTTGCCATATCATTAGATGTATCCTTAGTAACTTAATGAAATTCTAAAGATAGCCACATTTCTGAGTAGCTAGCAGAACGTGGGCCTAATAATGATGTTGAACATTCTTTATAAAATTGATGGATCATGTACAAAGCAAGGGCTCAATCAAGGGCAAAATTCTCCAGGGTGAAATCCACCTCTAGGTTACCATCTGCATTTCAAATATTTTCTGATTAATTTGACTCTGGATGGGATTTTTCTCACAGGTTAAGTATTCCCATTACCCATCTTGATTTTCTTATAGATAGTGAAGTGGAGAATACAGTGTCATTTTCAGCCAATAGAAAAATATAAGGCAATAAAGCTGAAAGAGAGGGATGTAAGAAATTGTGAATATCAAATTTGGACCATGACCTTGCTAAGTCTCCTGACACACTGCAAAAAATATAAAATTACTTCTTAAAAAACCTATACAGTGCATATTAAAATCTACTTGATTTTTTCATTTCAGAATTGTATTTTCATACAATTAAGAATATAATTGTTAGAATAAAAATTTAATATTTTGTCTGATTCTAAATAAAACAGGTGAAATATTCCTAGGACAGGAATTTGTTGTTGTTGTTGTTGTTGTTGTTGTTGTTGTTGTTGTTGTTGTTGAGATGGAGGCTCGCTTTCTTGCCCAGGCTGGAGTGCAATGGCTTGAGCTCGGCTCACTGCAAACTCCGCCTTTTGGGTTCACGCCATTCTCCTGCCTCAGCCTCCCAAGTAGCTGGGACTACAGGCGCCCACCACCACGCCCAGCTAAATTTTTGTATTTTTAGTAGAGACAGGGTTTCACCGTGTTAGTCAGGAAGGTCTCAATCTCCTGACTTCGTGATTTGCCCGCCTCAGCCTCCCAAAGTACTGGGATTACAGGTGTGATCTACCGCACCCCGCCCCTAGGCCAGTTTTACAGATGAGGCAGGAAAGATTCAGGGAACTAATACAAGGGATTAGTATCTTTTCTTAATATGGTGCACTAAGTCTAAGTCTCTTGCTTCTGATATCATTACTCATCCAACTGTATGAAATCCAAGATTTTTCTTCTTTGAAAGGTCTTGAAATAAACAAGTTTATACCAAAAACTCGATTTCCTGAACAGAAAAGACACATAAGAACTTACGAGTGATTTCAGTGTATTTATTCTTTGTTATACCAAGCAATGCAATAAGAAAACTCGAGTGTTTTTGTTTGTTTGTTTGTTTGTTTGTTTGTTTGTTTCTGGCTTTTGTCACCACAATGGTAGTTCAACTTATCTCTGACTTCAAGTAATCATCCACATTTCAGTTGAAAACTACATATGTACCAGCTAGGCTTGTGAAATCTATATTAAGTGAAGTGCATATTTCCAATGAAATTATACTCCCAATTAGATGGAAGCAAAGATAAAATAAGTGAGAAGTATATTTAGAGTAGCAATAATGAGAACTCAGTTATATTTTGTAGTAGTTAGTGCCATCTGGTTTTTTTCCTGAACAAACCCTAGGTTATTCATAACAGATTAAAGCAATTAAAATGTAATGTAAATATTGTTATGGCACACTTAAAATAAACATCTCCTGGCTTCAAAATAATACCATATTATAAATAAACCTTCAGCATACACTGAAATGACAATGACAGTTTCGTTCGTTCATTCATTCATTCATTCATTCATTCATTTTTAACGGTAGTAAAAAGTTCTCTTAAAATTCTTATACTGATGGACAGTTGATTTCTTCTTAGGGCATAGCAAAGCTAGATTTGATAAGGACATGTTACTTAATGATGAATGCTATGAACTCTTTCAGTGGATTTAGATCAGTGATGAAGATTGATGGTATTGTTAAAACAATTTCTAAGTAATATATGTTTTCTCAGATAAGCATACATTCTTTTATAGTGAATTCAAACAGATTCCTTATAAACAATTAGAATAAAACAACATATCTTGAAAAATTGTTTCTACTATGTATAAGCAGTTACAAAATTGCATTACTTTTACATATCTATCTTTTTTTCACATTCAGAGCAATGAGAATTTTAAAGAAAAAACTGCCATGGGCACAGTTATTTGTTTTTAGTGGAAGAGAAACAGTTTTATTTTGAAAGTAAAAATCTGTCATAGCAAATTTATTTCTAATTTATTATAACAATCAGAAAAACTCATTTTATTGGAAATAAATGCTACCATATAAATTTAAATAACTGGCATAAAAAATAGAATAAAAATTAAAAGATTTTATATTTTTACTAATGTTCATTCTATTTCCTATGTCAATGATTTTTACCTTCTATTTTGAAAATATTTCTAAAACATATTTTTATCTGGTTATAATAAATTAGAAGTACATTTGCAATGACATCAAGTGTCTAGGGAAAATTTACATAGGTGAAATTTTATACTTATTTTTTTACATTTTTACTTTCCAAATCAGAAGATTAAAAGGTTTTATAATTTTGCAATATTTTGGACATAGTAAGTTGAGGAACCTACTAGATATCTAAGTAAAGAAGTTAAATAGGCACTTGAAGAGAATGGTTAAGAGCTCAGAAAAAAGTTAAGTCTGGATATATAAATTTCAGGGGCATCAAGCTAAAAATAATACTTAAACTTGTGAAGTTATTTAGTGAGAAATTGTGGAAAGAAGGGACAAGAGCATTAAGGACTAATTCCTAAGGTGCTCCAGCCCTCAGTCATCAGGTTATCAAGTAACAAAAGCAAAAGATACCAAAAGAGAGCAGCAAATAAGCCAGAAAGAAAACTAGACTAGACCAATGAATTGGAGGCCAAAAAACAAAACAAAACAAAACAAAACAGCGCTTGAAGAAGGAAGGAATAGTCAGCTCTAATAAATGTTGCCGAAAGGTTTTTGAAAGAAAGTGTAAAGTTACCACTGGATTTGTCAGTCTGGATTTAAAAATAGTGGAATAGAGGAAAGACTGACAATAAAACTGGAGACAATTGTATAGAAACTTCTGTCAGAAAATATATCTAATAGATTTTCTATTAAAGAAAGAAGAGGAATGGGAAAGCAGCTGAAAGAGGATGGGGATATTATAAAGTTTTGTTTGTTTATTTAAGATGAAAGATATAAGCCACAATTACATGCTGTTGGGAATGATCCAATATAGTACTGTACATGCGACTGAGAATGATCCAATGTGCTAGTAATACAGAGGAGATGAAAAACATTTACGAATGAAGTCCTTAACAGTGTTTAATACCAGCAACACAGGAACTAGGGTTGGCTTTTTATAGAACAAGGCCAACTTCTCCATTTTAAAAGATGGGGAAGCAAAATACGGATGTAAATACCAGTGGGGTGATCGATTTGATGGTGTTAAGAAGAGAATGCTTCTATCTATTGCTTTCCCTCTCAAAAAATTATAAAGAAGGAAATAAAACAAAATAAGGGATGAGAAGGAGAAATAGTGAAAAAGCAGTTGGAGTGGAAATGTTCTTCATATTGTAGTTACTTTAAAATGTTATTTGGCATATATTTGGCATATACATGGCTAAACTTGGAGATGTATATGAATAAATTTTATTTCTATTATTTTTAATAACCACAAATATAACCTTGCATCTTTCTTTTCTGCTTTCCATTATAATAAAAATGTAGGCAGCAACATATTTTTATGTGTAATAAAGGGATACAAATAGTTCAACATTTCTTGCCTTTCCATTTCAAATTGGTCTCATTGTTTTCAGTCAATTCTTTCATCAATAAACAGCTGTCAGAGTTCCACTAGTAGGATATGGCTTTATGTTATTTCTGGTAATGGGATAGGTTTGTGCTGAGACAACACACTGTATTGATGAAGAGCCCTGCTGGTTGAGTTCAAATTCCAGGTCTGCTAAGAACATGCACTTAAGATCTCTGAGACCTTAAGATCTCATTTTGCCCATTTAAAAATGGGGATGACAATACCACTTTGTAAGGATTCTGTGTTTTAGCTTAAGAGTGTAAATTGAGCTGCTAGTCAAGTGCTTTGCACACTATATGCTCTAGAGACAGTGATCACTGTTATGATCATTATTTTATTGGTCTCTATTCTAAATTAATTGTCTTTTTAAAGTTTTTCTTTCTTAGATAGTCTTTATTCAATTTCATATATAACAATAGAACTCTACTTAGTAAAGCTGTAATGTTGATATCTGTGCAAATATTTTTAAAGAAATTAATACATTTAAGATGTTATAAATGTGTAGGTTTTTGTACTACTTTAGTCAAAATAATAGGTGGATAATTGCTCGTCTGATTTTAAAATGACACTTAAAGATTAATAGCATGTTTCAGAGACTTCCACCTAAATAATCATATCTTGAGTTTTATGCTCTACTCAACACTTAAGCACATTTTATTACAAAGGCTTTATGACTTTTATTTAAAAAATGTCCCTTGGATATGGTCTTACATCTGCATTTGTACTTTAACTGTGCCTAAGTAATTGTACGATGTTGGGAAAGCACCTTAGCCTTTTTAAGCCTCAATTTTATCAATGGAAAAATATGGATAATAATAGTTCTCAGACTTCCTGTGAATCGAGATGTAGTTCATAGTATGGTGTTTTAAATGTAGAAAGTGCTCAATAAGTATTACATATTACCATTCTTAGCTATTCACGTATGCTTCTATTTGTATACTTTGTCTGTGTGACTACTATTCTTTCTAATGAATGTTAAGCTAATTTAAGGAGTACAATCTACATCTGTGTAACAGACTAGCCACTGGATAATTCCTAGACTAACCAAAATGAAATTGGCCAGCCCTTTTGAGACGAAGAAAACAAGACAGGGAAGTATTCTTTTATTGACAGTTTCATGGAATTTTACAGGTCAAACATGAATTATATTTGAATGTTATATAAGCCTATTATTCACTTTCAAGAATGTTCCTTTTATGATATTATTACAGGTGAGACAACAAGGTTGTTAAGACCCTTTATCTTTGTTGGAATTTCTGCTTACTTTGCGTATTTATGTTAGGGAAAAGGAGACGTGAATGGCAGACTTAAAGTCTAATAAAACAAAGATAGAGATATTCATTTCACCAAATAAATCTGAAGCAATTTGAAATAAAGACGTTTAGAAAATGAGTGAATTACCCACGGTTAATACGTTGGCAGTCAGTATAGTATTTTCTGACATATACTTTTAAATTTTTACATATTTAAAATAGTTGATAAATTAGAATACTTAATTGCCAAACAAGTCCTCATTCTATGGAAATATTCTCTATGTTGTTTGTTGTTCCAGAACAGGAGGGAATAAAGATGATCAAATCTTTACTTAAAAATTTATATAAAAACAATAACAAAAATAAAATACAAATAAGGATTATATATTTTGAGAATGATATGATTCAAAAAAATGAGAAGTACATATAAAATACAAATAATGTATTTTAAAATGTGTGATCAATGAAGTTGTTTTAATATTATATAATTGCTTTTTTAATCATTCTAATTAAGTGAGATTATCTAACTTCTAATTTGAAAGGAAATATGGCATAGCTTCTTAAATTGTTATTTCCTTCACTGGCTACAGTTTCTATTTAATACAGATGAAGAATGATTGATGTTAAAATTATTATAATTTTGCCTACCTACAACACAGGGTATAAAGAGCGTGAAAATCAACCTTTGAATAAGTAAAAAAAAAAAAAAAAAAAAAAAAAAAAAGATAATAGCATTTACATGAAGTAATTGTTCCTGTGTGTGTTAAACTAACTGCTTTCAGAACTCAAGTAATTCAAAGAGGAAAAAACTTTATTTGGTCTTTCGTTAACCCCCATCATTCTTTCTTGTTCTTTAAAATCTTACTCCTAATTTGTTTGTTAATTGAAAGAAAAAGGAACTTGAAGGATTTACTCCCTCTTCTCCTTCAAGTCAACTAAGCCCAAAGGCAAATGTGTATTCTCACATATTGTATATTAGCTGTCAAATCAAAACCTTATTTTAGCTACTATGTCCCACTTTTAATCTTTCAGCCCAGTAATTCTGACAGTAGCGTAAAAACACTGTTTTCCCATCATACTCAGCTTTTTTTCCTGTCATAGTCAGCTAAAATATGATATTGACTTCTTTCATTTCAATATGTTTTTCTGATATTGTTACACAAACATTTTTATTTTTGAGAATGTACATGTTAAACTGAAAGCTTCCTGTGTCCAGTACACTGGAAATATCAAATAAAACAAGTATTTTTCATAATCTTTTATATTATTCATGTTACTCAATTTGAAAGCTATAGCACTTTTCACGTTTATGTCACTTCTTTCTAATAAAAACATCCTAAATGTAAACCTTGTGTGTCGAACATCACTCTCCACTTATAAAACCAATCCACAGGTGATATGGTTTGGCTGTGTGCCACCACCCAAATCTCATCTCTAATTGTAATCCCCACGTGTCAGTGGAGGGGCTTGGTAGGAGGTGATTGAATCATGGGAGCAGACTTTCCCCTTACTCTTCTCTTGATAGTGAGTGTGTTCTCATGAGATCTGGTTCTTTGAAAGTGTGTGGCACTTTTCCCTTCACTCTGTCTCTCTCCTTCTCTGCCATGGTAAGATGTGTTTGCTTCCCCTTTGCCTTCTGCCATGATTGTAAGTTTCCTGAGTTTCCTAGCCATGCTTCCTACTAAACCTACAGAACTGTGAGTCAATTAAACCTCTCTTCTTCATAAATTACCCAGTCCCAGGTAGTTATTTATAGCAGTGTGAAAACAGACTAATACAATAAGTCAATTTTAATTTGGTTGGAAACCGTTCCAGAGAAAATCAAGAAAAATTTAATAGGTAAGTTTCTCACACACACACACATAAAGCATTTTTTATAAAAGATCTCTATCCATACTGGAAGACTATAATTGCTCAGATTCTTTGATGCATGATGCTCTGTTTAGTGCTCTGCTGAGAAATACTGATGGATATTACAAAACAAATTCACTTATAAATTAAGTACAGTCAGACAATCATGGCTCACTGTAGCCTTGACCTCCTAGGCTTAAGCTGCTATCCTCTCACCTCAGCCTCTCAAGTAGTTGGGACTGCAGGCATGTGCCACCATGCTGGGCTAATTTTTTTTTTTTTTTTTTTGGAGAGACAGAGTCTCACTTAGTTGCCCAGGCTGGTCTCAAACTCCTTGCATTTTGAAATTCTCTTGCCTTGATGTCCCAAAGTGCTGGGATTACAGGTGTGAGTCACTACACTTGGCCTCTAATTTTAAAATGTTGTCACTTCAAGAATGTTACATAAAATAATTAAACAGTAGATCATATTTGGATATTGTATTGTTTTCACTCAGCCCAATTCCCTTGAAATACATCCAAGTCATATATATGAATCATTCTTTTTTATTACTGAGTAATATTCCATGGGATGGATTTACCATCGTTTAGCCATTTACCTGTTGAATGACATTTGGGTTGTTCCTAGTTATTAACAACCATGAATAAAGTTGTTATGAATATTTGTGTACAGGCTTTCATGTAAATATAAGTTTTATTTTCTTTTGGATAAATATTCAAGAGTGCAATTGTTGTGGTATATAGTAAGTGAATGATTAGTTTTGTAAGAAAGTGCCATAATCCTTTCCAGAGTGGTTGTACCACTTTACATTCCTACCAGCAATGCATGAATTATCCAGTTTTCTCCGTAATCTCAAGAGCATTTGTTGTTATCATATTTTTTTTTTAAAAAAATTGAACCAATTTGAAATGTACGTAGTAATATCTCATTGTGGTTTTAATTTGCATTTCCCTATTAGTGATGTTGAACATCTTTTCATGTGTTTTCTGATACTGTTTTCATTGAAATGTCTTTTGCTCATTTTGTAACTGGATGGATTGTTAATTTTCTTCTTCTCCTTTTTTTTTTTTGCTTTGAGTTTTGAGAGTTCTTTGTATATCCTAGCTACAAGTCCTCTGTGAATATGTTCCAAACAAGTGTATTTTCCCAGTATGAAGCTTTCTTTTCATACTCTTCAGTGTATTTTAAAACAAATTTAATAATGTTGAGTAATCTAGTATTTGGCAACTAAAATACTACACCACTTCTTCAAATAAGTTAACACATAAATTATATAAAATATAGCAAAAGCATTTATTGTATAGCATTTAAAAATTGACCCAACAATTTTAAAAATTAATTTTCTAAGACACATGGATATATGAAATTGATTTTGATAGTTATCAAAACTAAAATTTTGCCTCTGTCTTTTGATAGGTTCTGTTGCCACTGCGTGTCGTGATCCAGGGGTCCCCATGAATGGGACTCGAAATGGGGATGGAAGAGAACCTGGGGACACTGTCGTTTTTCAATGTGACCCAGGATATGAACTTCAAGGAGAGGAAAGAATAACCTGCATTCAGGTAGAAAATCGGTACTTCTGGCAGCCCAGCCCACCAGTCTGTATAGGTATGAATTAAAGAACAATTAAAATTTTATATAAATATAAAACAATGGTTAAAAACTGGTATTGATGTCTTAAGAACCATATTCTACAACAGATTCTGTATGAGAGTCCAAGATTTCAGAGGATTATTAACCTCCCCAGAATGTACAAGATTGTAAAATGATTATTATTTTTCCATGGGGTAAAGACTGATGATTTCATTAATTTTTTAATGATTCTAAGATCCTAAAACAGTTATGAATCAAAGCTCTTGAAAAATTCTATCATCCTTCATTTACTATTTAACCATAGTTTTCCATTGCTTTTAAATTTTAAAGAGTGGATTCAGACTCTATATTAAAATGAGTCATACTGATCTTGTCTCTAAAATGGTTATTTCATTTAAGAAAGAAAATATTGTCAGAATCTATGTCAGAATTTCCAAGCTTTGTCTTTCCATTTAATTAATGTAATCCAAAAGAATATTGGTTTTTATTTGGAAGATCTAAGAAATTGTAGCAGCCTGGATCATACTTCCAGCTATCTTTTGTCTCTGTACTCTGTTACTGAATCTCCAAGTCAGACTCTAGAAAATTAAAACACAAATTATTATTGGGTCTGAGAAAGACTTAGAAGAATGTCCCATTTTTGGAATAAAAATAGTTAGAAAATCTGCTACATAATTAAATTAGTTTAATCTTAAACTTTTTTGTTCTGTTCAGGTGCTTTAGTATTTGTGTCATCTTGAATTTACGACACATTTTGAACAAACTATGTTTTCTCTACTGAAAATTTTGTTTATTTACATACTCTCTCTTACTACACTGTAAGCAACTTGGGAGAAGATTCCATATCTTGTTCATCATTGTATTTCTTGTAGCATTTGGTATATTCAAATGTATCATGTTTTAGAGAGAGAATCTTATTTTTGTTCACGTATACCTAACTCATAAACTTCACAGTGATTTATTTTGAAAGCCCCATGGAAATAGGAAAAGAGTGTTAGTTCTTCATTTAGAAATGAACAAGCTCAATCAATTATTCAGATTTATTTTACCTCATCTTGTAACTCCCCACACAAAATTACAAAATCACATTCATTGGTCATTAACTGTGTCTTAGGCACTGTTCTAAACAGTGGGAAATCAGCAATAAAACAAGACAGAAAAGTTCTCTGTTTCTATGAACTTACTTTCCAGTGAAATAAATAAATAAAAAAAAAGTTTTACAACACATTTTCTCTAAAAAAGTTGGATTTGAAAGAAACACTAAAATCAGCAAACAACATACAAAGGCCCAAACCAGACAGACAGTTCTAGATTTCTGCTGTAAAAAATAAGACAACTGCCAAAGAAGTAAATTTATTAGAGACCCTTTTATAAAGCATGAAATAATGGCATCGCTTGAACAGTTCAGATTTAGCTATATCTCCCATTACACTATTTCTATTCACACCCATATTGTTTTTCATGTAACACTGCAAGATTCTGAATCAACAAATATCAATTAATTTACCTTTACTGTAAGTGCACTCATAGAATCTGATAAAAAAACTGTTAAGAAATGTCTGCAAAGAAAGAGATTAAAATAATGTATCATATTTGTTTCAAAATTTTCAAGTTTGTTTACCACTCAATTAACCAAAACATTTTCAACTAAATTAAAACTTCTTATTCTAATTAATTGGAATTTGACCACATAGCTCATGAAGAGAATATTTATGTAAATAATAAATTATAAAACACCAAAATCTTACTGTAGAACTTCTTGCTTTATTGTGATTCTTAGATTTGACTAAAGGATGTTGCTTATTAGAATTACCAGAAGGGCTAACTTATGCCAATTGTTTTTACATAGAATCCTAAAATATTAAATGGCTTATACAAAAATTCTAGATAACACTAAAATCCAAGATGCAAAAGATGAAAAAGTTCAGAGATCTGCTGTTATAAATTTCCATTTTTAGACAAGAATATGCTTTAGCTAGCAAGTCCTATTCTAAAAAAAAAAAAAAGCTGAGTACTAAATCTTACTTAAGTTAAGCAGGTTGTGTGAGGTTTTTGTGTAGATAATGATACTGTGTATTATTTTTGGTAGGAAAAGCTAGCTTCAGGAGAAGATATAAATTAGAGCTTCTCCGAGGAAGAAAATAACCTTAAAAAAAAAAGTCTAAAAAATTGCTAAGGCTGCAGAAAGCTTGACCTCTAAAACTGATAAGAAAGAACGTCATGATTGGAAATACCATGCCAAAGATTAAACACTGAACTTCTTAGAAACTCCATAATTCTATGTCTCAGACCCCGGAATGTAAAACATTTTGCTTGCTTGCATGTAGAAACAGTCTTATAGCAAATACCAAACAGAAGGACGTTGTCTTTAAGGGAGTTAATAGAATTCATTCCAACAAAATTGACAGTGCGCAAATTACTTTGGTATTGCCAGAGGGAAAGTAGCAGCACTCAATATGAAGGTAAATAAGGAAGACATCAATGTGAGTGGGCTTTTGAGAAAGAAAGAAGACACAAATAAAATTGAATTTGGGGAAAAAATTAAGAAGATCGTAAAATAGTTATCCATAGTTGATGCCCATGTAACTGCCTCAGAAAACACTGCATTCAGAACAAATTACTGAAAACTTAATTTATGAATCTCTGACTTGTATTTTGAATGCTTTATGGTTAGATGGGTAAAAATAGAGATACATTTCTAAATGCTATTTAGAATTGAGTATATTTAAGATAATTTTCTTTACTCACTAAAAATTTGGGATTTACAAACGTCAGATAATGTCTGTGCTTTTCTCATTGGCTTTCATAGAGTTTCAAAATCAACCACAGCATTGAAATATATCAAGAAATCTTTGATAAATAATTTAAATAGATGCACACCTGTGTTCCCAACTGCTCAGGAGGCTGAGATGGGAGGATTGCTTGAGCCCAGGAGTTTGAGATGAGACTGAGCAACATAGTAAGACCTTGTCACTAGAAGAAAAATAATAATTTAAGTAATAGAATAAAAATAATTTTAGAGGGTCTTATATCTAAATAATAGATAATTTATATGTAATAATTTTTCTTAAATCTTTTGTGATAAAGGATATACATGTATAACATGTACATGTACATATATGTGTGTATCTCTATACAATTTCTAACAATAAAAAAGACCAATGTTCCTTGTCAAATAAGGACAATTGAAACAAAATTACTCCCCTACTCTCTCCAAAATTATACATAATCCAAGTGGAAAAAAATCACAAAGAATATTTTGCTATCATTCTGGTCTTTTTTGCATATATACATACATGTAAGCATATCTCATTTTATTACAATTCACTTTATTTCACTCCACAGATACTACATTTTTTTTTACAAATTGAAGGGTTTTGGCAACTCTGTGCCAAGCAAGTCCTAATAGACTTTTTTTTTCTAATGGCATGTGCTCACTTCATGTCCCTGTATTACATTTTGGTAATTCTCACAATATTTCAAACTTTTTCATTACTATTTTATTGTTATTGTGATCTGTGATCAGTGATCTTTGATGTTACTATTGTAATTGTTTCAGGGTGCCACAAACAAATGCCCATGTAGGACAGTGAACTTAACCAATAAATGTGTGTGTTTTGAGTGCTCCCGTAACTGCCTGTTCCTCCATGTCTATCTCTTTCCTTGGGCCTACCTATTCTCTGATACACAATATTAAAAGTAGACCAATGGCCTCTGAGCATTCACGTGAAAGGAAGAGTTGCACATCTGTCACTCTAAATTAAAAGCTAGAAATGATTAAGCTTAGTGAGGAAGGCCAGTTGAAAGCCAAGATAGGCTGATAGTTAGGCATCTTGAATCAAATAGTTACCCAAGTTCTGAATGCAAAGGTAAAATTCTTAACAGAAATGGAAAATTCTACTCTAGTGAACACAGGAATGATAAGAAAGCAAAACAGCTTTGTTGCGGATATGAAGCAAGCCAGTGGTCTGGATAGAAGATCAAACCAGCCACAACATTCCCATAAGCCAAAACCTAATCCAAAGGCAGGCCCTAATTCTTGTAAATCTATAAAGACATACACAGGTGGAAAAGCTGCAGAAGAAAACTTTGAAGCTAGCATAAGTTGATTTATAAGGTGTTTTTGTTGTTGTCATTGTTTTGAGATGGAGTCTCGCTCTGTCGCCTAGTCTGGAGTGCAGCTGTGTGACCTTGGCTCACTGCAAGCTCCACCTCCCGGGTTCATGCCATTCTCCTGCCTCAGCCTCCTGAGTAGCTGGGACTACAGGCACCAGCTACCACGCCTGACTTTTTTTTTTTTTTTGTATTTTTAGTAGAGACGAGGTTTCACCATGTTAGCCAGGATGGTCTCGATCTCCTGACCTCGTGATCCGCCCGTCTCAGCCTCCCAAAGTGCTATGATTACAGGCGTGAGCCACTGTGCCTGGCCGATTTATAAGGTTTAAGGAAAGCAGCTATCTCTATAACATTAAAATGCAACGTGAATCTGTAGGTACTGAAGAAGAAGCTGCTAAGATCACTGATGAAAGTGGCTTCATTAAAAACAGTTTTCAACGTAGATTAAACAGCATTCTATTCGAATAGTGTCATCTAGAACTTTCATTGCTGGAGAGGTGAAATCAATGTCTGGCTTCAAAGCTTCAAAGGACAGGCTGACTCTCTTACAGGGGCTAATGCAGCTGGTGACTTTAAAATAAAACCAGTGTTCATTTACCATTCTGAAAATTTTAGGCCTGTTAAAAATTATGCTATATCTACTCTGTCTGTGATCTATAAATGGAACAATTAAGCTTGGATAACAGCACATCTGTTTACACCATGGCTTACTGAATATTTTAAGCCCATTGTTGAGGCCTACTGCTCAGAAAAAAAGATTATTTTCAAAATATCACTGCTCATTGAAAATGTACCTGGTCACCCAAAAGACCTAATGGAGATATGCAAAGAGATTAATGTTTTTATGCCAATAACACAACATCCATTCTGCAGCCCATGGATCAAGGAATAATTTTGACTTTTAAAGTGCCATTATTTAAGAAATATATTTTACAGTACTATAGCTGCCAAAGATAGTGATTTATGTGATGGATCTGGGCAAAGTAAATTGAAAACCTTCTGGAAAGAATTTACCATTCTAGATGCCATTAAGAACATTTGTAGCTGGGCGCGGTGACTTATGCCTGTAATCCTAGCACTTTGGGAGGCCGAGGCGGGCAGATCATGAGGTCAGGAGATCAAGACCAACTTGGCTAACATGGTGAAACCCTGTCTCTACTAAAAGTACAAAAAAATTAGCAGGGTATGGTGGCAGACGCCTGTAATCCCAGCTGCTAGAGACGCTGAGGCAGGAGAATGGCGTGAACCCAGAAGACAGAGCTTGCAGTGAGCCGAGATTAGGCCACTGCACTCCAGCCTGGGTGACAGAGCAAGACTCCGTCTAAAAAAAAAAAAAGAAAGAAAAAGAACATTTGTAAAATTCATGAGAGGCAGTAAAAATATCAATATTATCAGGAGTTTGGCAGAAGTTGATTCCAATCCTCATGGATGACTATGAGGGCGTGTTTAAGACTTCAGCAGAAGAAGAAACTGTAGATATGCTAGAAATAGCAGGAGAACTAGAATCAGAAGTGGAGCTTGAAAATGGGACTGGATTGTTACAATCTCGTGATAAAACTTGAACAAATGAGGAGTTGCTTCTTATGGATGGGAAAATAAAGCGATTTATTGAGATGGAATCTACTTCTGGTAAAGATGCTATGAACATTGTTGAAATGACAACAAAGAACTTCAAATACTACATAACTTAGTTCATAAAAGCAGAGGCAAAATTTGGGAGGATTGTCTCCAAGAAGTACTGCTGTGGGCAAAATGCAATCAAATAGCATCACATTCTACAGAGAAATCTTTCATGAAAGGAAGAGTCCAGTGATACGGCAGACTTCTTTATTATCTTATTTTAGGAAAATGCCACAGCTACCCCAGGCTTCAACAGTCACCACCCTGATCACTTAGAAGCCATCAACATGTAGGCAAGACCCTTCACTAGCAAAAGGATTGTGACTCACTGAAGACTCAGATGACCATTCTCATTTTTCAGCAATAAAGTATTTTTAATTATGCTATGTACTGTTGTAGACACAATGTTATTATACACTTAATAGACTAAAATATAGTGTAAACATAACTTTTATATGCACTTGGAAACTAAAAAAGTTTTGTGACTAACTTTATTGCTATATTTGGTTTATTGTGGGGGTCTGGAACTGAACCTCCAATATCCCCAAGGTATGCCTGTATATACATTTGCTATTACACTTTTTTCATATTCACATATTATTTTAAGAGCCCCAAAGGTAAAATGTGTTGCTATTTTTATTTAAACACATAGCTACAAATTAGATTGTGCATTCATCAGTACAGTCATCTTCACTGTTTGTATAATCAATAATCGAGATGGGCAGAGGTTACTGTGGATACCAGATGGTTGTTATTACATATTAGTGATGAATACTGACACCTGAGTGGAATATTAAAATAAAATGTAATAAGAGAAACAACAGAGCTTGGCAGAGGTTACTATGGATACCAAAATGGTTTAGAGAGAGTTTAAGGTAGTGCCCATTCCAGGAAAACTTCCTGGAGGCAGTGATGAATCTAAAAACATAAGTTAGAGTTATGTAAATGTAGAAGGGAAACAGACATTTCAGGAAGAAGAAATAAAATGAGTAAAGTCATGGAAGAACAAGGAAATATAAGCAGTATGATAGTATTTGAGTATAATTTATGTGTATACCCTGATGGTTGATGAAATTGGAAAGGCTGTAGGGGTCAGATCATGAAGGCTGTATGGGAAATGGGACATTATATTTTAGACAACATGAAACAGTTGCAGAATTTTATGCATACACATAGTATGATTAGATGTTTTCACTGAGAAAAAAATTAGGGAGTAATTATTTCAATTATCAATTGTAATAATTCAAGAAAGAGAGAAGGGTTAGACCTATTGGTAGTAGGCAAGAAAAGAAGGACCAGTTGAAAATAGCTACAAGGTGGGTTTTGGCAGGGCTTCTTGATGAATTGGATATAAGGATGCAGTGAAAAAAAGGGAAGACTCTTAGACCTCTAGCTTGGGACTACAGGTGGATAGTACTGCTTATCTAACAATTTAGGAACCTAGGAGAAGAAGCCAACTTGATTTGAGGTTGAATATTTAGGCTATTCTATGTTTGATGTACCGATAGACTACAGAGGGAGATATTCAGTAAAGACTCTGGCATATGGTTTAGACTTCAGCCAAGAAATCTGTAGGAGGAGATAGGGAAGGGTGTTATCAGTGTATAAAAATTAGAAGATAAAAATCTTAAGTTTACATATGGTCAGCAAGGAAAAATGTAACAGTAGAAATTAAGAGAACTACGTAAGGAACTCAGGAGATCACCAAAATTATAAGGAGATGTAAAGGAAGAAGTGTATGATAATAAGACTGAAGTATGTATAACGACACTAGAAGAAAACCTCAGAAATACTAGTTTCTAAGATTCCAGAAATTAGGACAGTGAATCTAAGATAAAGATCAACAATTAAGAATGACTACAGATATGAAGAGAGAGATAAAGGTAGCAAAGTCTTAATTATTATTATAAATGCACAAGTCACCTAAGTATAAGCTAAGAAATGTTGTATTGGGAGCAAGCTAAGAAATGTTTGCACTGGGTCAATGGTTGAGAAGAGAATAAAAGGTAGAAAGGACCATGCAAAGACATCTAGAGGCCAAGCATGGTGGATCACACCTATAATCCCAGCACTTTGGGAGGCTGACGTGGGTCCATCACTTGAGCGCAGGAGTTCAAGACCAGCCTGGGCAACATGGCAAAACTCTGTTTCTCCAAAAATACAAGGATTAGCTGCATGTGGTAGTGCGTGTCTGTAGTCCCAGTTACTGGGGAGGCTGAGATGGGAGGATCTGAACCTGGGAGGTCAAGGCTGCAGTGAGCTGTGATCGTGCCACTGTACTCCAGCCTGGGCCACAGAGTGAGACCCTGTATCAGAAAAGAAAAAAAAAAAAGACACCAAATCTAGACTGTTAGACTGTCTAAGTAATAGAAAGGTTATTGTGTCTCTCTAAATGTAATTTAAAATAGAAATAAATGATTAAAACTTATGATAATTTTTCTCATGTTGAATACCTTGGCACTTTTCTTTGAGAAACAACATAAGAAACATTTTCTTCCTTTGGTTTTCTGCTTTTCTAGTCTTGTTAGTCATCTTAATCTGTCCCATAGGTACATACAGCACAGGGGTGCAGAAAGAGATAAGAGTAGATTTCCCCTTCATAAAGCTTAGTTATGCCAAATTAAAACACACAAACACACACACACAGAATTTAGTAAGAAGAGACTTTGATTCAAACAGGATTATTGCAAGGAGCAGGGAAGGCAGAGAAGGGACTATTGCAACAGAGAATACTAAGGCTGTGAGATCTGCACCTATCTCAGGAGTTAGACAAAAGGTTTTTTTTCTTTTTTAGAGAAGGCTAAACGAAGATAGAGAGAACTAAATGTGAAGTCAGAGGCAAGGGCAGCCTGACTGAATAGTAGATCAGAGAATGTTGTGCTCTGAATCCAGCCTGTTCTCAGGAAATATCCTGTGCTGTCTTAAAGCTGAGAGGGAGACAAAGTTCAGGAGCCCAGAAGAAGGAGGGAAACGTAATCAAAGTTTGTTTCACAAGCATTTTATTCAGATTAATCAGTGAGCCAAGCAGTTCAGCTAGAAGCAAAGAATGGGAACTGGCAGGGTCTGTGGCTGGTCTTGCCATAAACAAGATGGTAACAAAGACAGCTTATCTAAGTCATAATAAGTGAATCTTATCTAAGTCATATGAGGCAGGGTGTTTCCTTACAGTAAGCCATTTTCAGACAAAAAAGAGTGAAAATGGATAGGTCATAGGGAACTCTCTTTTGTTTTTAAAATGAAAGAAACCTGAACATATTTGTGGATGAAGGGGAGGAAGCCAGGAAAAGTAAGGGAGATAAATAATTGGACAAGTGTTTTGAATAAGGAAGAGAGATTATGTGACCAGGTTAAGGGTGGTATCTTGATTAGGAGGGACTTTATCCTGGGATTGTAAAGAGGAATAAATTTACAGGAAGCATTTAAGCTTGGAGATGGAGGACTACAGAACATTGAAGCAGTTTATGTCTAATCATTTTATAATGTACCACAAAAACATACAAGTGACAGGAAAGTAGTGGTGAATACATTAAGTCTGAGCAACTAGACACTCTCAATATAGTAAGAGCTGAGACAACTTTTTGAGAGTGACTCAGGTATTGAGACAAGAGTAGCAGAGGGGCATGGAGGAAGGCAGTACCAGACAAAAGGCAATGGAAAAATTACCAAACCAAAGTGATGATATTGCATATCTCACCTCATGGAAAGAACAGAAATGCTGAAATGTTGGCAGAATCAAAATTCTCTTCCTTACAATACCAGTTTTATGGGTCAAAAAAATTTCATTTCTCTTATAACTGAATGCTCATATTTATCTCAGAAAACTGCAATTTCAAAACCCAGGTGAGGGAAGAATGCTGATGTACTGATTATGTGTAGGAGACATCATGAGAATGTCAGAATCCTAACCTTAATGTCCCTCAGTTGAGTGTGTGTATTTATTTGTATTACCCACTCTCTCACACCACCATGAAGACTTCCATATTTTTCTTCATTTCTCTATTTTTGTGAAGATGTCAATATCTGTGTAATGTATAACTTCTTGAACATAAATTCTGTTTAACAAACTTCAACAGTAATCCCCTAAAGAATCTCTTTTCTGAGTTTCACTGACAAGTTTTTGAAGCTGTCCATTGAAGTGTTATGGAAACCTTTGTTTGAAACTGCAGTAATGTACTCAATACATAAATGGTGCCAGGAGAGACATGAAAATAAGCTAAATATCTCATATCTTATTTTTCTATTTATTATTAGAGGTTTTGTTTTGCTTCGATCTGATTTTTTCTGGTAACCAGAGGCAAATCATCTTTACCACTTTTTTTAATGCTTTTCTTTTGACATGAAACAAAATAATAATAGAAAGAGAGAAAAGTATATATGCATTCTTTTTGGTCTCTTGAAGCCAATAAAGCAGCTAAATTTTATGTATCCATGTAGGTATGCATGTATTCAGTATTTTAATGGTCTTTCTTGAAAGATAATGGTGTATCCAAGCTTCAGGTACTATAAAAGTCAGGTGTGTACAAAGCCTCATAAACTCTTTTAGAGAGATGATTTCAAAAATACTGATAGCTAATAAATTGTATTAATGTTTAAAGAGATTTTATTTATTTGTTTAAATTAAAGCACCTTGTGGAGGCAATTTAACAGGATCTTCAGGCTTTATTCTTTCGCCAAACTTCCCTCATCCATATCCGCATAGCAGAGACTGTGACTGGACTATCACCGTCAATGCAGACTATGTTATCTCCTTGGCATTCATCAGGTGAGTTCTTATATATTTCCACGTTAAAAAAATATATTGCTTGGCCATTTTGCTTTAGCATTTGCACTAGACAAATTCTTATTTCAATACATAGCATTTTGTTATTTTTTACTAATCCCAGTGCCAATACTTGTTCTAGCTTTGCCACTGTCATTCGTGTTACCTTGGGCAAGTTAATTATTTGAGTGAGCCCCCATTTTCCCACATGAGGCTAATAGCTGGCATCACAAAACCTGGCCTCTTTGCATGAATATTTCATTGGAAGTGTTAGGTAATAGCAACTCAATGATTTTCCAAGTAGAAAAGTCCCCAGTCTTTATTGTCCAAGGTTGATATAATCAGTATGTTGACTCCAGTAACACAATTCCTTTTTCTGCCACCAGTGTGTTAAAGCCTCTTAGTATTTATGTGAAATGTTAAGCTTAAATATTCAATATTTTCTAATATATTAAGGCCAGTTTGTTTTTCCTAAGTAAAGATAACTTGAACTCATACAAATTCAGCATAATTGTAAATAAATAAAATTTTTATTTTTGTAATTTGTAGTGGTGCATTGCTAATTAGTAATACCAAAGTGACAACAATGATAATTTTAGTTTTATGCCAGGATCCTATTGTAAGACAAATTCCCAAGCTAAATACTATTATTATCCCCATTTTCCCAATTGAGGAAACATCAATACAGACATTAGAAATATCAAAATAGATGATACAGGGATTAGTTTACATATGAAATTATTCTAGTTAATAACTTGAGGGTAGAAGGATATATTACATGAAGTACATGACCTAAATTTGATTTCTAACTCTATCATTTATTATGTGACCTTAGGGAGACCACTGACTTTAAAGAGCCTTAACGTACTCATCGGTAAAATGAAAATCATAGTCTCTTTCTTATACAGCAGGACTATTGGCAAAATGAGTTAATATTTATGAAAGTACCTTGTAAAACATAAGGTAATATTAGAGTGCACTGTCCTTTCAGTTTTTCAGAAAAAAAAAAAAAACATAACAACTAAGACTAAAATTTCCTTAAAAAGAATATTTTTTGTTTTAATTTCATTTTCAAAGAAGTTGCAATACTTCAAGTATTGATTTAGTCCCAAACTATAAATTAAAAATAAATATACTGTGTTCCATTGTTAAATAATCTTTCAGCCTTCCATGCATAATAAATACTCCTGTGTCGTTTACAAAGCCGTTGTTTCTAGTGATTCTCCCAACAGAGACAGTCAAGGAAGTTGTAATTAACATCAAAGTTTAATGTTGGAAGAGATGAAATTCAGAAGTTGTGTTTTATCTCAGAACAAGGTAATAAGTAATGAAATAAAGTTTAATCTTCCAATTTCTGCTATGTTATTATACCGACAGTTACCAAATTCAGGCCTCAGATCCACTGAAAAATTTCAGGATAAGTTAATTGAATTACATTTTTGAAGCTACTGAATAAATTAAAGCAAAATATAATAGTGTGATGGTCTCCCAGTTTTCTCATGTTAGAGGGGCCCATATATAAAAAAAGGTCTGGGAACCTCTGCGCTCTCCCCTTCTCTCTTTACCACTCTTCATGCACAAGTAAAATGAGTAGCTGGACTCTTCTTTCCTGTACATGAATATGTAAAGGATGAGAATCGTGGAAAGTTAACTTCTATAAATTCTTTAAGTTTGGAAATAATACCTTTCACCTAACAAATCTCTTGTTTAGATGCAGGCAAGTACAATACAACTAGACAAAATAGTTTTTCTGCTGATGAATGTTTAACAATGGCAAGTTTTACTGGTTATATCATAAACTGGTTGACTTTTCTTGCTGACCTAAATTAATCTATCCTTTTCCCCATGTTTCTCTACCACAGTATGAGTTAGGAAATAGAGAAACTGATTGCGTATCTCCTGTCTTCTAAATATATGGGTTCCATGATCATTGTGGGACAATTGTTATACTTTTGAAGGTTGTTAAGGCAAGTTTATTATGCAAATCTTGTAATATTAACACAACTGATTTGAATCATTTACATGCTAAAATATCCTTTTTCACATTATGTAATTCTGATAGTGTATTGGTTTGATATCTCCTACATTAGGTTTTAAAAGAAGAAAACATATTTACTTTCAGGAAAAAGAATGTCTAATACAATGTGCAAAGCTTCGTTTGAGTTATTTAAATGTAAATAATATATTTCAACTTTTGATTTCAGCTTTTGTCTATATCTGATATATAGAGTTAAATTTTTTAGCAATAAAAATGCTCATAAACTTTGGAGTACTATTTATGAAGAAAAAATAGTTTGTGTTTTCATGATGCAAAATATATGGATGAAAAAGTTTTAAAAACACATATTATCCTCTGCATAAACTAACTTGCATAAGAACATGTCACTAACAAGGGCAAAAACAAGGCTTGAACTTACATTCTCTGACTCCAAATCCTGTATCTTTTCATCAATTAACTCTTTGTCTTATAATCACTTTATTTCCTCTGCATACAATGTCCAACTTAAAAATATGTAAAAATGTTAAGTTTTTTTGTTCTTTTCCCCTGCTTATTTGATATTTATATTAAATATGTTGTTGCCAGGTGATTTTTTATATTAGCTTATTTTGACAGTGTCTTTTATTATTTTTAAGCACTGATTTAATGTTTGATTATGTAACTATTATGGATAATAGCCTAATACTTCCCTTTCTTTCTTTTTTTTTTTTTTTAGTTTTAGCATAGAACCAAATTATGACTTCCTCTATATCTATGATGGACCAGACAGTAATGGCCCACTGATTGGAAGTTTTCAAGACAGCAAGTTACCAGAGAGAATAGAAAGCAGCTCAAATACAATGCATTTGGCTTTTCGGAGTGATGGATCTGTTAGTTACACTGGATTTCATCTAGAATATAAAGGTAAATATGAACATTCCATGTTAGTTTCATGATTTAAATTATAGATATTTTATACAGGAGAATAATTTTGTATTTCTAGTTAAGGCTCTTTAAAGTCAGTGGTCTCCCTAAGGTCACATAATAAATGATAGAGTTAGAAATCAAATTTAGGTCATGTACTTCATGTAACAATGTATAACCCATTGTTAGTGGTTAGTTTTATGTGCATTTTTAAATGCAGATTATGTATAGTTCATCTCATAAAAGCGTTCTCACAGTAGACTTTTCTTATTAGTGAGAAGGAAATTAGCATTTCCCTAATTGCTACCAAAGGAAATGTATCAGGCAAACAAATTAGCAATTAGTATATTGGAGGAGTTGGCTGAAGCCACACAATATTAAAAGACAAAAAATATTTAAAAAGTCTCATTTTTTTAGAAGCTGAATTTTCAGTCAAATACCTTCATTTGGAGAACACTTTCAGTGATAAAAGGAACAAAGTAGAGGATAATTGTATTTCAGAAAACATGTAAGTTGGGTGCCATCACTCATGCCTGTAATCCTAGCACTTTGGGAGGCCAAGGCAGGAGAATTACTTGAGCCCAGCAGTTTGAGACCAGCCTAAGAAACAGTGAGAGCATATCTGTACTTTTTTTTTTTTTAGCTAGTCAAGAGGGGTGGCATACATCTGTAGTTCCAGTTTCTCAAGAGGCTGAGGCAGGAGGATCACTTGAGCCCAGGAGATGAAGGCTGTTAAATATGATCATGCACTGCAGGCCAGCCTGGAAGAGCAAGACCCTGTCTCTAAGAAAATGTACACAGATACTTAAATATGTCAATATTCATAATAAGGAAAACAAATATAGTTATCATGTTTTAGAATACTTCTGCTAGTGTTAAAATGAATTGTGTTAGAATGCCTGTGGATATTCATAATTATATTTTTCTAAAATTTTGTAGTTTATGTCTACAGGAACAGATTTATATTTAGATTGCATAAAGTTTAAATTTATTTTGCAACTACTGAGTCCATGAAGGGCATACTGATAATTCATCTCAAGTTGTCAACTGATTTCTGAAAATACATGCTTTGATTTGTTACCACATTTTGTTTAATATTTTCAATAACTGAAAATTATATAGAATAATGAACTGCAAAGCATCCATCAACCAACTTGACAAAAATTATCATTCTGCTATATTTGCTTCAGATCTCTTTATTCTTGTCTTAAAAAATCAAATATCGTATATACAATGGAAACTCCTTTTGCATTTGCCATAGGAACAGGGGATAGTCTCTTCAGGGCTATCATAAGAGGTCACAATAAATTTCACAACAACACATGATATGGGTAAGAAAGACGTTTTTAGGGAAATGAAGCTCACAAGTCAGCAAGAAACAGATGCTTGGAGTCCTCCAATATCTCTGTCATCACTTGGAACTGTATGCCAGGTCAAAGGTAACTGCTGGACTTAAACAATATAGTTTTCATTCCAGTGGAAAGGCTGATCCCTCCGTAAGTCTCTCATTTCACAAGAAAAAGCAGGAAAATGGCCTTGTTAGTAGGAAAATATGCAGGCCATTTGGCACAGACAGTGAGGTTTAGGGTGCTGGCTGTTTTTTGGGGTTTTCTGCAAATGCTACCTGCTCTGTATCAGAAGATGCTTGGGGGAAGTTTAGACCTTGGGTTTATGGGTTAGAAACTCTTTTAGGGAGAGTGAGCTTGACCGCAACATCACTGTAACCACCTGGTAGATAATTCCCTTACCATTTGTGGGAACCTGGCTAGCTGACCATCTAGGCAAACCATCTTGAGCATTCAAGGTCATTTTTCAGACATTCCTGCTCTTTTCATGCTGGTATTCCCCCAATCCTGAATTTGATACTTATCCTTTCCATGTATTTATGCTTGTACATATTTTTATATTTCTTATTTTCATACAAAGTTTGTATTTTTATTACGTATATATCCTTCTGAAAATTGATTTGGCCCCTTACGTTGTTTTTGAGATTTATCAAAGTTAGAAGCATATAGCTTTAATTTATTAAGTCCTTTATGATACTCCACCATATGGCTATATCAAAGTTAATATATAAATTATTCTGCTGATAGACATTTAGGTTGTTCTAATTTATTACTACCAGAAATGAATGATGATGAAATGAACATTCTTTTACATGTCGTCTTGAATATATCTGTGAGACTCTTTTTAGAACATCTGTATACTTAAGAGTGAGATTACTAGGTTAAAGGGTATGAACCTCTTCAATGTAACTCTATATTGCTGAATTATTCTCTAAAGAGGCTGTACCAATTTAAACTTTCAAAAATCAGAGGATGAGAGCTTCAGAAATTCCACAGTTTTTAAAAACCAGTGCTTTTGTTAAACTTGTAAGTTGCTAATCTTATTAAATGATATCTCATTGTTGTTTTTATTGCCTTTTCCCTTATTACTATTAAGTTGAGCATCTTTTTCCTATTTTGCATACTGACGTTTCCTTCCTTCCTTCCTTCCTTCCTTCCTTCCTTCCTTCCTTCCTTCCTTCCTTCCTTCCTTCCTTCCTTCCTTCCTTCCTTTCTCTCTTTTCTCTCCTTCCTTCCTTCCTTCCTTCCTTCCTTCCTTCCTTCCTTCCTTCCTTTCCTTCCTTCCTTCCTTCCTTCCTTCCTTCCTTCCTTCCTTCCTTCCTTCCTTGAGATGGAATCTTGCTCTGTCACCCAGGCTGGAGTGCAGTGGCGATCTCAGCTCACTGCAACCTCCACCTCCTGAGTTCATTCAATTATTATTAATTGTTTTAACTATAGTCCCAAGTTTTAACTATGATGTATATTGCCTCTGAATTATTACTCTCTATTACAAAAATATATTATTGAAGTGGTGTTGTTGTCTGAGGTAAATACCCAGGGTTTGCCATTTGGCACCAAGAAGATTAAGGACAGGGACAAACATGAGGAATGAGTTTAGGGGCGAAGGTTTAATAGGCAAAAAAAAAAAAAAAAAAAATAGACAAAGAGGACAACTCTCTCTTTTTCGTAAGAGAGGGGCATCCGAAAGGGAAAGCCGGCCCCGCTGTTAACTGTGTCAGATTTTATAGGCAGGCTTGAGGTGGCGCTGTCTGAGTTACATAGGACCCATAGACTGGTTTGACCAGGTATGACATTTACCTAGTGTGCGGGGAAGGCTGGTCGCCCCACCCTAATCTTCTTATGCAAAAGGAGCCTTTGTCTGGCAGGGGCTATATTGTCTTTTTCTTACTGTACTCGAGGTTTGGCAAGGGCAGATGGAGCCCCCATTTTGGACATGCCTAGTCCCAGGTAGCCTTTTCCTGTGGACACAACTGTGGGCCTTCACCTGTGCAAGTTTCTGGCTTGCCTGTCTATGTCTGCAGCTCCATTTTACAGGTGGCTCTGTGTTAGAAAAGAAAGTGATTTGAGGGCTGCTTTTCATTAAAAGGAAAACCTTAGTATCTGCCTAAGTAATTTATTTTTAACTCCTGTATCCTTGTCCAATTGATTTAGTACCGTCTGATTGAGCTGTAATTTTTCTTCCTTATACTCTCCTTGTCTGGTTTTGATACCAAGATTACACTACCTGCCTAAATTTGGGAGCATTCTCAATTTTCTAGTCTTGACAATAGTTTGTATAAGATAGGATTATCTGTTTCTTGAACGTTTTCTAGAACTAAAACTACGGACCCAGTGATTTAAGGTGGTGAAATTTTAATGGCTGTAAATATATCTAGATTTGCTTTTTTACCTTAGATTTTAAAAAATCTTTTTCTAAAAACTAGTTCCTTTTATCCATGATTTCACATTTATTGACATGAAAATATTCACAGTATTTATCTTACTTTATTTGCTGCTGCGTGTTTTTGTTAACACTGTTTAATATTTTTATTAATATTGCTTCTATCTATGTTATTTCCTCCCTTTTATTTTCTCTAGATTTGCTAATCCTTTTCCTCATTTCTTGAGATAAATACTACTTTTTTTTTTTTTTTTTTTTTGAGACGGAGTATTGCTCTGTCGCCCAGGCTGGAGCGCAGTGGTGCGATCCTGGCTTACCGCACCATCCCTGATTCAAGCAATTTTCCTCCCCAGCCTCCTGAGTAGCTGGGATTATGGGCGTGCCCCACCACGCCTGGCTAATTTTTGTATCTTTAGTAGAGATGGGGTTTCACCATGTTGACCAGGCTGGTCTCAAACTCCTGACCTTGTGATCTGCACCCCTCAGCCACCCAAACAGCAGGGTAAACAGGCGTAAGCCACCACACCCAGCCAATACTGCTTGTTAATTTGCATTTTTCTCTTCTGATAATGAGCTTTTGGATCTACACATTTTCTTTAAGAACCTCTTAAGCTGCTGTGCAACAGTTTTGATATGTAGAGATTTATCATAATTTTATTCTAAATTGGATCTAAGTATAGCATTATGATTTTTCTTTGCTGAAGTGCTACTTAAAATTATTTCAAACTATCAAAACAAAATTTTAATCTATAACTTATTATATTATAAATTTCTAATTTACTTGCCTGATCAGAGATGTATGATTCTGATTCTTTGGCTTATCATAGGATTTGTTTTGTGGTCCATTGCATTGTCAACGTTTATGTTCCTTGTGTACTAGGAGAGAAATTTGTATCATCTAATGAGTGCAAGTTTTTTGTATACATCCAATAAATTCCCTAGTTATATTGTTAAATATCCATCTTCTCACCGTTTTTTAACCTGTTTGGTCTAGCAATTATTGAAATAGTTGGGGAAAATCTACTATTCTTAACTTGCCATTTTTCTTAAAATTTTTACCACTTTTGTTTATATATTATGAAAGCCTGTTTTCAGGTGCATATAAATTGAATTTTTTCAGTTTTTTTGATACCTTGGATTTAGTATATTTACACTTACTAGCCTTTTTCTTTTATTTTTTGCTTTATATTTCTTTTGCTTTTTCTGTATTCCTAATTTCAAAATCTTCCACTTGCTACCAAATAATATCAATATTTGATATTTTATTTCTTGTTTATTCACTTATTTATTTTTAAGTTTACTTACTATGTGCATCCCCCTCACTCCAGTAACCCCCTACACATATTCTAAAATACAAGTTTCTTAAGAGGAAAGCCCTTGTCTGTTCATTCATCACTATACACTAGTGCCAAGAATAGTGCCTACACACAGTAGTTTATTCAATTTGTTACTCGATTGGTTTTGAGCATTGCAAAGAAGTGTTTTCTGTTTTAAAATCAAGTCAGAATTCGAATATTAGAATAAAAACATTCTTTAAATGTAAGAAACCTTCGAATTGTATTCCTTTTCTAAATTTTATACATGAGAACTTGGCTTAGAAATAGCTACCTGCAAGCTGAAAGGCTTATACATGTGACCTGTTTTAAAAAGAAAGAAAGAAACCTTTTAGGAAATCTGTAGAGATAAAGTGAGGTTCTACTGTAAATTAATATTTAGTAACAACATTTCCAAATATCACTATGATAAAAGTTGCAGCAAGAGTATCTCACTAGAAATCCAGTGGAAGATGGTCCTGATTACGACTTTCTTTCTCATGGAAACTGATCATGATCTTATAATGCTTTTTCTAGGTAACACTCCATGTAGCCCTTACTAAAGCCCAGTAGTTAAGCAATTGAGATAAAAACCTATTTGCTATTATCTCAGCTAAATGTACGTCCTTCCCTATTTCCCCAGCTTGATCAGTTTCAATGTTTTCATCACTTCCAAAAACTTAAGATTTATACTGTCATAGATAAAGAACTACAAATATAATATTTTTTTAAAAAAGATATTATTTACTATGCACTTACTCTACTGTAGGTTCAATGATTAGACCTCATTAGTAGGCATGGGAAGGATATAGATAATGCATATATAAATGCAATAAAAACATTACAGAACAATCTTATAAGTATTGTTATCCCCATTTTACAAAGGATACAATTGAAAATCTAATTGTTAAAATGATTTACACAAGACTACATAAATTATTGTTACCATTAAGAATAAAGGCAAAGAAAAATATAAGCATAGGTAGAGAGAAATACATAATTATCCCATTAACTACATCCTTCTTCCCCACCCACTGTCTTCACCTACTATACCAATACCTATTTAGACACAATTCCACCAAGTCTTATTTGTATACACCAGATAATATTTCCTTATAATAATGTTCCCGAGATCCAATCTCATTAATTCTCTAACCTGGTCCTCAAACCCAAACCCCCCGCCCTGTTTATGGGAAAATCTCATTGCCCACTTCAGGGTCTCCAAGGTCTGTCTTACCAGCTTCCTTATTTCCTATTCATAGTTTAATAAATGTTTCCTGTCTAATTGTCCAGTTTCTTAAGGCTAACAAAGTGGTGCTGATGTTTATAATGATCATTGAAAAATGAACATCTCATTATTTTCAGCATAAAAATATGCACACCCAAATAAATGGACACATACACTGAGGCCTCAGATAGTAAAAATATTTTTCTTTATCTTTTGTAACATATATCACATACCTTGATTTAAGCATGTTGGTTTCTATAGCACTTAAAAAGTAATTAGTGATCTTTTTCCTTTTTAAAATTTTTAATTTTTACAGGTTCACAGTAGGTATGTATATATTTATGGAGTACACGAGATATTTTCATACAGGTGCACAATGTGTCATAATCATTATCAGGGTAAATGAGGTTTCCATCACCTCAAGCATTTATCATTTATTTATGTTACAAACATTCCAATTATATTCTTTTAGTTATTTTTAAATATACAATAAATTATTGTTGACTGTAGTCACCCTGTTGTGCTATCAAAGACGAGATCCTTATTCATTCTATCTAACTTTGTTTTCACACCATTAACTATCCCCACTTCCCACCCCTTACCCTTCCCAGCCTCTGGTAACCGTCATTCTACTCTCTGTCTCTACAAGTTCAATTGTTTCAATTTTTTGTCTACCACAAATGAGTAAAAACATGAAAAGTTTTCCTTTTTTATTTTTAATTTTTGTGAGTATACAGTAGGTATATACATTTAGGGAGTATATGAGATATTTTTATACAAGTATGCAACGTGTAATGACCAACATCAGGGTAAATGAGGTATTCATAATCTCAAGCATTTATCCTTTGTATTACAAACAAACTATACTCTTTTAGTTATTTTTAAATGTACGATTAAATTATTATTGACTATAGTCACCCTGTTGTGCTATCAAATACTAGATCTTATTCATTCTTTTTAATTATTTTTTGTACCCATTAACTATCCCCACTTTTCCCCCAACACCTCCACTACCCTTCCCAGCCTCTGGTAACTATCCTTCTACTCTCTAACTCCATGAGTTCAATTGTTTTTAATTTTTAGCTCCCACAAATAAGTAAGAAAATGCAAAATTTGTCTTTCTGTGCCTGACTTATTTTACTTACATCCTCCAGTTCCATCCATGTTGTTGCAAATATTTCATTCTTTTTTTATGGTGGAATACTACTTCATTGTATATATATGCCACTTTTTTAATATATATTTGTCTGTTGATGGACACTTTAGGTTGCTTCCAAATCTTGATTATTCTGAGCAGTACTACAATAAACATGAGAGTGCAGCTATCTCTTTGATATACTGATTTCTGTCTTTAGGATATATACTAGCAGTGGGATTGCTGGTTCATAGGGTAGTTCTATTTTTAGTTTTTTGAGGAACCTCTATACTGTTGATACTGTTCTCCATAGTGGCTGTTCTAATTTACATCCCCCTCAACAGTGTACAAGGTTTGCCTTTTCTCCCCATTCTTACCAGCATTTGTTATTGCCTTTAATTAAAAATTAAGATGTAAACTTTATTGTATATGTTCACTTCTAGCTCTAATAAAACATATATATATACACACACACACATACATACATCTATTTATATTCAGCAGAAATAATTTTAAAATAAAACGAAAATATTTTAGATGCAGCAGATCTAAAATATATCTTCTGACATATTTTATTTGGAGACTATAAGGAGGCAAAATACTCTTTTACCTAGTATCTGTTCAGTAGGCAAATCGCTATTAAGCAGATAAAATTAATTATGCATAAAAATAATGCTAATAACTTGTCTGCCTCATAATTTTTATTCAGAAACTAAAATCAGCTTTCCAGCTGCTGCCTAGACATTTATATAAGTATTCGCCAGGTGTTTTCGAAATTTCCAGGTGTAATTGCCATGACACACATGGATATAAACAAAGGCAGTATTATTCATAGAAAGCTAGTCACCAAGGATTTAAAACAGTATATAAACATTATAACGAGATAAGTGCATTCTCTCAAATTGAGGCTAGCAGTGTAAAATTGTTGCAGAGTCAATATTTTTAAATTTGTCAAACATGTTTCCCTTTCCTCAAAAAACAGGATGCTTGCATTACAGTTTCACTGACAGTTATTGAAACATTGGGGAAAACTTCAAGGAAGGAGAAAGCAAACTTTTCAAAAGATGAATATTAGGAGAATAGACTTGTCAAAGAGAGTAATTATTTTAAACAGAAATTTAAATCCTTCATTTACCCTCCAGGGACTTAGTTCAATTTCACGAAGTCCAGCTGTACATGACAGGTTTCTGTTCTGTCTAAAAATTACATTGTGTTTTCCTGCTTGTTTAAGGGAAGGTACAATGTAAGGTTTTATTTTTATAAATAAACAAATCAATCCCTGCATCACTAAAGCCCCATTCTTAGTGACCAAATTAAGTAGTCACCCTGCTGGTTCTTTCATAAAAAGAGTTGTGTGAGTATTTTATATGAAAAGAAATATATTCCATGGTTTGGGACAAAATTTTTATAGAGCAGCTGAGTATAATGTATGGAGTGCAAATTTTGCGTATATGTATCAGTGTGTGTATGTGTATGTGTGTGCTTGGGAGAACATCAAGTCATTTAGCTCTGGTTTGAAACTCAGGAATCACAGTTATCTGCTTGCACATATCAGCACACCTCCTCCCCTACAAACTTCCCATCACCTTTTCACCTAATCTGTTCTTTATTCTCTCAATGCTCACTTTAGATACCACTTTTTCAGTGAGGTTCCTGAATGCTTCCCTTTACACGGCATTCCAGAATTGCAAGTCTTTATTTAATGTAATTCCTTTCTTTAACAGACTGTAATTTCCATGAGTGCCAGAACATTTTCTGATTGTCCACTGCTACATTTCCAGAGTTAGTAGGGTAGTGAGCCCTTAAGTAGTGAAAGAAAGAAAAGAAAAGAAAAGAAAAGAAAAGAAAAGAAAAGAAAAGAAAAGAAAAGAAAAGAAAAAGAGAGAAAGAAAGGAAGGAAGGTAGGGAGGAGGGAGGGAGGGAGGGAGGGAGGGAGAGAGAGAGAGAGAGAGAGAGAGAAAGAAAGAAAGAAAGAAAGAAAGAAAGAAAGAAAGAAAGAAAGAAAGAAAGAAAGAAAGAAAGAGAAAAAAAGAAAGAAAGAAAAGGAAGGAAGGAAGGAAGGAAGGAAGGAAGGAAGGAAGGAAGGAAGGAAGGAAGGAAGGAAGGAAGAAAGAGAATAGAAAGGGAAAGAACTTTTTTCATTTCTCTGATATTCTATTAAAATTATTTAAATGTTTGGTTCCACCATTCCCTCTTTAGTTGAATTGGGAGAAATTATATATAGTGTTCTTCTTAAAGCACAGATTTCTCATTATTTCTTATATATGTTAAAGTACAATAAACTCTTTGCAAACTTTTATGAATGAAAGAAACATATTCTTACCGGTATAATTAATTATATTTTGATATAAAAATATGTTTGTAGTAGCCAAACACCAAGATATCATTGACTTAAATTCCAAAGATTCCATGACTCATATTCAGAGATATACCCACTTTCTGATTTCTTATTAACACAAAAAAAATTCTAATGTAGAAAATCACTACATTTGTTATCCTGATTTATTGTGATGGCCTTTACGTTGTAATTTCTTTATTATTTTTTAAGTAATCAATAATTACAAAATGGAAATAATCTCAAGGCCTCATCCAGATCTGTTAACAACAAAGTGTAATAGTACATTTGCCATAAAATGAATGAACTAATTCTATTTCTCTACATATTTTCAAAATATTCTGTCAGTCTCTTTGTTCACTATCTGGATACAATGAAAACAATTCCTCTGTTGTGAAAGGATTTTATTTTTCAATCTGTCTGTTACTTCTAGCTTTGAAAGTGTTTTGCATAGGGATAGATAATCTTTCCAAAAATATTGTGGTTTGGGTTTTGCTATTTTATATTGGGAGACCTCTGATAAAAATGTGGAGAATGACTGGAGAAAACAGGGTAAGAAAAATTGTTGCAGGGCAGAGAAATAGGGCCTTTTATTTTGCGGTAGGTAGTGAAATGAACTGAGCTCAACATAGGCAGAAAAAGCACTTCTAGATTCAGTAACATGGGATGGGCATTACTTGTGGGGAGATCTTTTAAATAAAGACATTTTGTAAGGGGTTCTGCTTTTTCCCCAGAGTAATTCATTTATAGTACCTACACATGGATTATAACACACATAATGTTTATAATAAATTCTGAAATCCTATGTTTGACTATATACTTTAGATACTAAGTTTAATGGGAAGATCTATGACGATCTTTATAATTTATTTATTATCTTACTAATAAATATGCATTAGCAATTTGTCAGATATGGATAAGGGCTCCTTTGTACTTTGAGCCCCCAAACAAAGACAGAAATGGTGTTGCTGCTTTTTCCTTCTTGGTTAGAAAAAGAAGTGAATATGTCTTAAAGGTCCATAAAAAACAGTCAGTTGTTCCTTGGTATCCCTGGGTAATGGGTACCAGAACTTCTCAGATACTAACATTCACAGATGTGAACATATAACTTATATACATCCTCCCATATGCATTAAATCATCTCTAGATTACTAATAATACAGGATATGATGTAAATACTAGGTAAACAGTTGTTATACTGTGTTATTTAGGGAGTAATGACAAAAAAATGTCTGTACATATTCAGTGCAGTACAGTTTTTTCCAAATATTTTCAGTGTGCAGTTAGCTGAATCCACAGATGCAGAACCCATGTATTACAGAGTGCCAACTGTATTTTAAAGCAATTAATGTTATATTAACACTGTTTTACAGCAAAACTCCGAGAGTCCTGCTTTGATCCAGGCAATATAATGAATGGCACCAGACTTGGAATGGATTATAAATTAGGGTCAACAGTCACCTATTACTGTGATGCTGGTTATGTTCTTCAAGGTTATTCAACACTCACCTGTATCATGGGAGATGATGGAAGACCTGGATGGAATAGAGTCTTGCCAAGTTGTCATGGTAAGAAACATATTTTTATGGATGAATTTTCATTATTAGGAAAAATGGGCTGGGCGCTGGTGGCTCATGCCTGTAATCCCAGCAATTTGGGAGGCCAAGGCGGGTGGATCACGAGGTCAAGAGATCGAGACCACCCTGGTCAACATTGTGAAACCCCTCCCTACCAAAAATACAAAAGTTAGCTGGCCGTGGTGGCACGCACCTATAGTCCCAGCTACTCGGGAGGCTGAGGCAGGAGAATCGCTTGAACCCGGGAGGCAGAGGTTGCAGTGAGCCTAGATCATGCCACTGCACTCCAGCCTGGGCGACAGTGCGAGACTGTCTCAAAAAAAAAAAAAAAAAGTCATTTCTGTGTTTCAAAACAGCAGCTATTCAACATACAATCTACAAGTGTGGTATTGGCAATGCAGAGATTTTATCAATTATTATTATTATTATTATTATTGTTGTTGTTGTTGTTGTTGTTGTTGAGATGAAGTCTCACTCTGTGGCCCAGGCTGGAGTGCAGTGGCCAGATCTCAGCTCACTGCAAGCTCCGCCTCCCGGGTTTACGCCATTCTCCTGCCTCAGCCTCCCGAGTAGCTGGGACCACAGGCGCCCGCCACCTCGCCTGGCTAGTTTTTTTGTATTTTTTTAGTAGAGACGGGGTTTCACCGTGTTAGCCAGGATGGTCTCGATTTCCTGACCTCGTGATCCTCCCGTCTCGGCCTCCCAAAGTGCTGGAATTACAGGCTTGAGCCACCGTGCCCGGCCTATCAATTATTTTTAAGTTGAATTCAATAAAGAACTGATTTTGGAAAACTGCCTATATTCCCAGGTGTCTCTAAAGTAATATTCGTATAATAATAGGCAAACCTTCTGAGAACTGGGTTATGGCCTGTTATGCTAATTTTTGTGCCCTCAGGATTTGTACCTGAAAATGTTAGGTGCTCAGAAAACATTGGCTGAGTACATGAGGAACAAACACACTAAAACTGACATTTCAACCCAAATAGATAAATTTAATAATTTAAATATTATTAAAAGCTGTTGATAAATATTTGTCTATAATAAGGATAAGGAAGAATGTGTATTCTTCTAGAAATTAGGTTGCCTAGAAGGAGATAGAATACTGCATATTTAAAAATCATATACTTGTATATAACTCTGTATAAGAATGGAGATACAGTGAGAAAGGAAAAACAGAGAAACAGTGATATCACTGCTTAGGGTTGCTAGAGACTCCCTAGTCCATTAAATGATTCTAATGCATTGTATGAAAAGTAACACAGAAATGATATCATCTAGGACAGATTTCCCAAACTATGGGTCACCAACAGTGAATCATAAAATCAATTCATTGAGTTGTGACTAGCATATAATAAACATATAAGTGAATCGAATAAAATTAAATTTAAAGTTAATAAAAATAATAGAAAAAAGTATACTTTTTTATTATACTTTATGTTCTAGGGTACATGTGCACAACGTGCAGGTTTGTTACATATGTATAGATGTGCCATGTTGGTGTGTTGCACCCATTAACTCATCGTTTACATTAGGTATATCTCCTAAAGTTATCCCTCCCCCCTCCCGCTACCCCACAACAGGCCCCAGTGTGTGATGTTCCCCTTCCTGTGTCCACGTGATCTCATTGTTCAATTCCCACCTATGAGTGAGAACATGCGGTGTTTGGTTTTCTGTTCTTGCGATAGTTTGTTCAGAATGATGGTTTCCAGCTGCATCCATGTGCCTACAAAGGACACGAACTCATCCTTTTTTATGGCTGCATAGTATTCCATGGTATATATGTGCCACATTTTCTTAATCCAGTCTGTCATTGATGGACATTTGGGTTGGTTCCAAGTTTTTGCTATTGTGAATAGTGCTGCAATAAACATACATGTGCATGTATCTTTATAGCAGCATGATTTATAATCCTTTGGGTATATACCCAGTAATGGGATGGCTGGGTCAAATGGTACTTCTCGTTCTAGATCCTTGAGGAATCTCCACACTGTCTTCCACAATGGTTGAACTAGTTTATAGTCCCAGAAAAAAGTATACTTTAAGGAACATAGAGAGAGTATCTTTGTTTGTTTGTTTTTGAGATGGAGTCTGGCTCTGCTGCCCAGGCTGGAGTGCAGTGGCATGATCTGGGAACACTCCTGTGTTCAAGCAATTCTCCTGCCTCAGACTCTCTAATGGCTGGGATTACAGGTGTGCACCACCACACCCAGATAATTTTTGTATTTTTAGTAGAGATGGTTTTTTGTCATGTTGCTCAAGCTGGTCTCAAACTCCTGGCCTTAAGAAATCAGTCCACCTCAACCTCCCAAAGTGCTGGGATTACAGGAGTGAGCCACTGCACCCGGCCGAGAGTACATATTCCTTTTGGAAAATTTCCCTGTTATATATAAAGAAATAAATAAAATACAATAAATATACATCCGTGTATATATATACTTGCATGCATTCAAGTGTTTGTTTGAATTGAACTATGATATAAATTGCATTTTTTACTATTAATTTCAGTGAAAATAAACAACAATTTTTGATATCTAATATACATGGTAATTTTTCCTAGTGGAAGAATGTATTCACTTATAAGAATTACATGTGCATAATTTCTGACTTACCTCTCTCTGGGTTTATTTTGTCTCATCTATGAAATAGGGATAATTAACATTTTTTACTTCAAAATATTGTTATAAGAAACAAAGAAATGGTAGACATCTTCTGATTGGTTCATCATTACCAGAACAGCTGGTTAATTTTTGACTTGCATTTATGGTTCATCTATCAGAAGATAAAAGGAATAAATAGAGAAATAACTGCTTTGGAATTAGTTGTTCCAAAGAGAGAAAAAGTGATTGATGGCATGGAAGTTTATAGGAAATTTAAGAGAAAGCGTTGTTGTATCATATTAGAATGTAGAACTGTAGAAATTAGTATTATGTAATTTAGAATTAAAAAAATCTAATTTAGCTAGAAAAAACATACTAAACATAGAAAAGAACTTTTCAAATTTTACCGTCAATGATTGTTTGGAAACTACAGAAAATTTCTAAAAAATTTCTGGGAGCCAGATTCAAAATAACTAAAAGTCCTGATGCAGAAATATCAAAGGACACAAAAAACTATGGATTAATAAGATAGATGTTAATCACAGGGATAAATGATTAAGTAGATGGCTTTCAATGACAGGTGAAAAAGTCAGGAACACTAGAGTATAGCATACATTCACTAAGAATATGCCCACCTAATATAATCATATTCCTTTCCAATAGGTCATAGAAATGTCAGTTTCAGCATGAAATGTGACATATGCCATAATATATTTTTTTAAATCCTTTTGAGCCAAAAGCGTTTTATAGGATCAATTATGGCCCAATTAAGTATACTTAATGTTGTTTGAATAGTTCATATCTACAGACAATTTAGAGCGTACAGCAGACCTGGATTCAAATAGATGTCTTCTGACACCTGTGACCTAAGGCAAGCTCAGTCTTGACTTTTTAATCTCTAAAACTAGATTAATAGTTATTAATTCAATAGGTTATTGTGAAGATTCAATTGGTAAACACAACACACACAGAGAATCTAGTAAAGTTTCTGACAAAAGTTGGAATATAAATATATGGAAGTTGTGATTTTCAATGCAGTGTTCCAAGAGAAGCAAAGTGCTGATAAACATGCATCATATCTTGCATTGGGTGTTATGTTTTGGTTAACTAATATACTTCTGTCTTTTTAATATTAATTAAAATTAATATATCTATGTTATGATGTGAATATACACATTCATTCACTCCTGAAAATTGAACAGGTGTTAAGTATTTAAAAATTTCCCTAAGAGATAATTTTTACTATCAATTAAGTATCATTAGACTTTTAATCAAAATTGACATGATGTTACGGAAATCAAATAAAATTTATCCAGTGAATTCTTTAAGCTATTAGAAAAAAAGTTTAAGATTTAAAGTTTATGATTGCAACCAATAATTTCTAGCATAGTTGGGGAAAAAAAATTCTGTTTTAGAACTAGATACATTTATTACTAAACAATGATTTTTCTTTTTAATGTCTGGGTTTCTGTGTTACTTTTCAATTTATTTATTTAGTATATCTAATCATAAGATATTGTGTAATTTGCAAGGTTGTTGAGAAAATCATATTAGATAACTTATTTTAAACATTGGTCTGTGGCTGTCACTGTCACATATTTATTTATTTTTTTAGTGTAGAAGCAAATACCAACATGACCATATTCTGCAGACTCTTAGAACACAACTATATTTTGCTTTTTCTTATAATGTTGGCTTAGTCTGACCCTAGAAGAACATAAGCTCCATGCAGTCATAGGCTATATATCCCATTTAGCATGTAACACCTTAATTTATATAAACAGGCTCTTGTTAAATATCTGCAAACTCAAACTAAACTATATTAATTTATAAAGTTTGTCTATTTTAGAAGATAGAATTTTATCATGATTTAGGATTAAGTGTACATTTTAAATCAGAAGAAAATGTTTTTAAGAGCTTAAGGTGGACACTGGGAGATTATATTTGTCAGAAGTAGATCCAAAATGATTGCATCCTGTGGTAAATCCTGCTCAGTGATGAGAAACTCTGCAGTTTATCTCATGATATTGTCATATATATTAACTGATAGTAGAACAGCATATCTGTACCTACAATTCCTTTCATGATTTAAAAAAATAATGTGTTTAGAAAATAGTTTCTTCCCTTTTTATTTTCTTACTTTAAAAAGGATCTTTTAAAACTCTGTAGTAATTTAGTTATATACAGACATACTGAATTAAAGTAGAAGTCATATGTCATTCTTATCCATAATCTCACTCAATATTAGGTAAAAGTAATAAAACAAAAATAGTGACAGATTCCAGATTTTCCCTTTAATATTCATTGCTTGATTTATCTCACCTAATCATGTTGCCTTGACTTATTTTATCTAATGGCACAGCTCTACCCTTATCCAGAGCATCTGCCATCTCTTATCTCTTTTCCTCTCTCCTAACTAGTTTTTCTCCTTCCTTTGTTCTCCATATAGTATCTTTCAAACAACAATACAGTCATCTTTTGAGCATAGTTCAGATTATATCATATTTACTCAAAATCCACCAATGGCTTCCCAAATCAGAATAAATGCCAAAGATCTTATAATCGAAAGTTCTACTTCATCTTCTCATATACACTCTGACCTCTTTATTGTTTCCTCCCTCTGCTACACTCTTTTGAGTGATACTAGGCTCCTTGATATTTCTTCAAAGCACTGATCAGACTTCGGCCCCACATCTTTTGCATATGCTGTTCTTTCGGCTTGTATTACTTTTACCCCAGCTCTCTGGCTGGCTAGCTCTCTCGTTTTCTTCAGGCGTCTAATCTGTTGTCTTCTTACTAGAAGAAAATTCCTATTTACCATCCCCCTGCTCCTCAGAGCTCCCAGGACAGAATCAATATCTATTCTAAAATTGCAACTCTATATCCTGAATAAGGATTTATTTGATGTATGTAAAGCCCAAAGTACTTTCAGGACCTCGTAGCTTTGAAAGGCAAATCATTAAACTAGAGAGTACTGACCACAGTACGAATGAAATATTCTTAATCTTTTCCACTGTTACAACATACAGTGAGCATCCAATTAATAGGCAGTTATAATATATGACCCTAAGAATAAACATATTTGGACTGTTAATGAACTACTAGCTCACCAATTATTCCAAAGAAAAGATCATTTGTTGGTTCCTGTTAGTCAGGTATTAAAAGTACCATTATGCCTGGTCCTGCATTAAAAATTGGGGTTAACAACATGAATTCAACATGGGCCTTGCCCTTAGAGAGTTTATAATCTGATGAGATACAGACAGGTAAAGTCCATTGCTAGAAATAAAAACAGTACTGTGAGCACAGCATGGAGATATATCTGATCTTGTTATGAAGAGAGATCAGGGAAGCTTCCTTATGAAAGTGATACATAAACTGAATTTTAAAAGTATAAATAATAAGAAACTAGGTGAGCCACAGGACATAAAGAGATTATGTGTTTCACAACTCGGGTTCAGTGTATGTAAACATGTAGAAACGAAGAGCAAATAGGAAATGCTAGTGGAATTTCAAGCAATTCAGTAGAACAAGAGCATAGGGAGGAGGATTGTTGACAGATGACAGCTTACGTGTATCAAGCTGGTAATAATAATGTTACATATAATTTTGTATTTCACCATAATGCCATGAAGTAGAGACTGTTCATATTCTCATTTTACAGATGAGGAAACCAAGACACAGAGAGAGGTTCAGCCACTCGTTCAAAGTCACACATGCTTAGCAGTCTTCTTATGAAGCCATGATCTTAATCACTGCCCTATAGGTAGGCTGGTTAATTCTGCAAAGAACTTTGTATTGGCCTTTTTATATCTCCAGAACCAAAGAGTGCCTGGAATATTTTAAGTACTTTCGTGTTTTACAAATGATGTATGGCAGTAAGAATAAGTGGTGAGATTGAAATCTTCCTCCAGGCTAAGTATGAGAATTAAGAGAACGTAAATTCCTACAAAAAAAAAATCAAACAAACAAATAAACACAAAAATCCTGATAAAATTTTTCATCTTAAGTGCATTTTTGTATTTCATCTGAAATATAACTCTGAACAGTATACAAAGGCCTATATACATATACTTAGCCAGTGCCAGCTCTGTTTTTTTTTTTTTTTCTTTTCTTTTTTTTTTTTTTTTTTGAGACAGAGTCTCGCTCTGTCCACCAGGCTGGAATGCAGTGGCGCGATCTCGGCTCACTGCAAGCTCTCCCTCCTGGGTTCACGCCATTCTCCTGCCTCAGCCTCCCTAGTAGCTGGGACTACAGGCGCCCACCGCCGCGCCCGGCTAATTTTTTGTATTTTTAGTAGAGACGGGGTTTCGCCGTGGTCTCGATTTCCTGACCTTGTGATCAGCCCTCCTCGGCCTCCCAAAGTGCTGGGATTACAGGCGTGAGCCACAGCTCCCGGCTTGCTCTGTTTTTTTCAATACCTTTGTTTCACTTATGCTGATATAAGATCTGGATTCTGCCAAAAAAAAATATAAATAAATAAATAAATATATATATATATATACACACACACACATATATACACAACACACACACACACATATATACACATATACATATATACACACATACACACACACACACACACACGCATATATATATATATATTTAAGTAACTCAATCACTGATGACCTCTAAGTTCAGTCAAAAGTGCCTAAATGCAAATATGTTAAGATTAGATATCCAGTGGTCTGGCACCATTCTCTGTTCAACTTCCAAGTATATGTGGAGTGATACAAGTTTTTAAAGGAAGAGCCCTCTTACCCTGTTAAATAAAGAGAAAGCTTTGAAACAAACAAACCAAAAAATAAGAAATCAATTTTATAATTACAGCTTTCCAACTTTAAAGTCATCTCTAATTGGTAACCTCATATGCCTTACTTTTAATGAAATCATATTGTTTGGGTATATATAATTCAGAAAGAAATAACTACACTTTTATTTCAGTTATTTTTATGTCAAATGTCCTTAAGGTTTACAAAATTTTTTGGGAGTGTGAAATAAGTCTAGAGTCTCATTTCATTATCAATGCATATAGAGATTATCTAATCTAATATACTGAGCCATTGGCATTTGATATCATTTAAATAGGTAGTATAATTGAAACATGTCTGTGTATCATGAAATACCTGCTTTTCATCAGCAGCACACAGGAATTTTGTTCATGGATAAAATACGCAGATTATGTGTTGGAAACATTTTCAATAGAGAAGCGTAATGTATTTTAATGTATTTTGCATTGCATTGTGATAAAACCAGAGCGTATTTTGTTTTCGCATGATGGGGGAAAATTATTATTTAAATGGAAACAAAAAGAGAGGCTAATGTTACTGAGCACTTGCTATTTTTCTGACACTCTTATATACACTCTGTCTCCAGTTTGCCTGCTGAATGCTAGTCTAGAGAATCATTAATATTGTTATAAACAAATCCCTCCTGCTGTTGATTCTAGGGCATACTACTGTAGCAGGACTAGCTGCAGACAAAACTCTTCAGACACCGGATTAAAGAAGGAAGAGGTTTTTTATTCCGCGGGGAGCATCGGCAGACTCGTGTCTTAAGAACCGAGCTCCCTGAAGAAGAAATACGTGGCCTTTTTAAAGGCTTACAACTTTAAGGGATCCATGTAAAAGGATCATGATAAATCAAGCAAGCGTGGAAAACGTGATGGGGGGCTGCATGCATCAGCTAACAGAACAAAAAGTTTTACAGTGCTTTCTCATACAATGTCTGGAATTTACAGATAACACTAGTAGTTTTGGTCAGGGGTTAATATTATCATTATTGTTTTAACCACCAGGGCCAGGTGGTCGTGCCAAGGTCGTCTAGCTATTTATCTTACTTCTGTTTCTTTCCAACTTTTTGCTTTCTCCCCCTTCTCCTGTCTTATAAACTAGGGAAAAGGGGAGACGGGGAAAAGCCAGGAAAGACAGCAGGAGAAGTGGTGGTCTCATTCTATACTATGTGGAGCAGCCAATGTAGGAAGCAATTTGCAAATCAATGCCTATCATTCAGAGTATACAGGTTGAGAATGCCTAATTCACAATGCTTGGACTAGAGTGTTTCCAATTTCACATTTTTTTGTATATTGGAATATTTGCATTTATACTTACCAGTTGAGCACCCCTAATCTGAAAATCCCAAATCTAAAATGTTCCAATGAGCATTTCCTTTGAACATAAACTTTGAATGTCATGTTAGTGCTCAAAAATTTCAGATTTTGGATCATTTTGGATTTTGCGTTTTGAATTAGGGATGCTCAATCTGCATTTTATTGTTACTATTGACTTGAGGTTCATATTTAAACCATATCTCCAGATGGACAGTCATATGGCTTCTCATTGTATGAAGATGTACCCCATTCTCCACTACCATGTAGTCTACATTTAGGTGAGACCTCAAATGTGCCTTCCTGATGTATTGTCAGTTTTACTGAACCATATGTATATATGGTTCATATATATATACACATTCATATAAACTTAGTAATTCTCTTCTTACAAGTGAAGAAAATAAAGTATATAACAGTAACAGTTAGAAATCACGGCAATATTCAAATGGTATTAAGGTAATAATAACACAAGAAATTTAAGGACAGTCATATTTTTACTTTTGTTGGGGAACTAAAAATCCTACTAATAGAGTTTGTTCCACAAAACCTAGAAATGAAAGAAATTAGTTTTATTATTAAATAAGCACATCTAGAATGCAATGCACATTGCAGACGGTCTATGAAAGACACTACAAAGACTAGACAAAATCACACAGATTTATACAATAAGGTAAAAAAAGAGTTATTAAAATTTATTTTATCTTCTTGATAGACCAATTGATGTGCCTTGTCTCTGGTGTACCTCAAGTAAGAACCTTCAGTTATTGTCAGAAGTATGTGTTTACAGGTTCAAGGGTCAGAAGGCTGGTGACCTTGCACTAGAAAATCAAAAGGTATGCTGATTATGTTTTCTAAGGGAAATTCAAAAGGAGTGGAGTAGGTTTGCTGCTTCCCTCCCCTTTAGTATACAAAGAAAACTTCATTGTTTTACATTTACACTTTAACCAGCAAACAATGGATGCAAAAGGGAGATGTATGCTTAAAGAAGACAAGTTAGAGCTCTCTCTGCAGCAGGAAATTTGATCCCTAATCCAAAACCACAAATCGAGTGAGTTAGACTGAACCAAATAGGAGAGTTAGTGGGGAAAGCTGAACTGTATTTAGACTGTGGTTCCAAACAGTCTTAAGCTTAAGCTAACCCTAAAACTGGATATTACCTGCTAAATTCCAAACCTGAGTTTTGGGACCTTTCTGATTCAGAGAACAATTGATCTATCCTGTTGGGAAAAGAGACAAAAGAGCAAGAAAAAAAGGATCATTCAATGAAACTAATATTTTCCAGATTTTGCTGGACCACAACAACCATCTCTGAGACAATCTCTCTTCAGGAAAAGAATAGACAGAGCATGACAAAGAGAAAGAATGGTGGTTTGAAAGTAATCTAATTAGGACAGGGGTTTTTAAACTTTTTGTGCACTCCAATGAAGCTTATGGACCCCTTATTAGAATAATGTTTTAAGTGCTTAAAATAAAATAAAGCGCATAGGCTTAGAGGGGAAATCAATAATATTTAAAGACAGTTATCATAGTATATAAAAACTAAAATTAAAAATACACATTTTTTATGTGAGGATATATATGCTTCTTATCTAATGCATTAAATTAGAACTTCTAGTGAGAGGTCTAATAACTACTATAATTTTCAATAGTGATGAGCATATACAACATTTTAAGGTATCTGAAACAATTATAATGCAGTATAAAAAATCTCTAATTTCTACTGGTGATAAAGTCCCAGTTAACTTTTGCTATTCATGTGTTTTGTTACCTACATGTGTAATTAAGAGAAATGCTGAAATTCAGTTAGAAAAAAAAATTCAGTTAAGTCTAGAGAAAATATAGACATTTTTCTTCTTCATCCAAATTTCTGGAACAAGGAGAAGAGCTCCTGAAATATAAGGGAAAGAAGATGGGCCACATTCTCTTTTTTAGAAATCTGAGGTAGAATAAGAGCCAATGGTACTAGTAGTCTTATTTCACCCCAGGCTTCTAGAAGATAAAGAGTTAAAGAAAAATAGAGAACCACATCCATCTTGACCTTCAGCAGCCAGGCAGTGACCTCAGTCATTGAGAAACAGTGGAATTAACGTTATGGCTTCCTCTTCTTTGGGATGGAGTACTCTGCTTTTGATCCTTAGATAAAAATTAAGAGAAGAAAATAAAAGCCATGAGCTTCTCCTAGAGAGTGACAATGCTCAATGTAAGATCACTTAAATGTTTTCCTACCTCTGTCAAGGGAGTAGTTTGGCAAACTACTAAGAAAGTTTCTCCTGCTATTACTTCTAAGCTTTGTATCCTCCTGAGATTGATGAGGTTAGTTCGTTTTCCTAAGGCCTTATAAAATCCTCATTATATTGCCAGCAGAAGATTCTGGAATAGATTAGGGCAGTTCCCTAATTCATTTTACCTAAACCCACACTATATACCAGATCTAACAGACACTTACTGTTCCAGTTCAAGTTTATATTTCCCTCTGTCCTAAGGCTACTCAGTCAGTAAAGACTGAAGCTGGAATTTAAACCTAAACCTTTATTTTTTCTCTCTCTCTTTTTCGAGATGGAGTCTCACTCTGTTGCCCAGGTTGGAGTGCAATGGCACAATCTTGGCTCACTGCAACCTCTACCTCCTGTGTTCAAGCGATTCTCCTGCCTCAGCCTCCCGAGTAGCTAGGATTATAGGCACCTGTCCCCATGCCCGACTAAGTTTTTTTTATTTTTAGTAGAGATGGAGTTTTGCCATGTTGGCCAGGCTGGTCTTGAGCTCTTGACCTCAAGTGATCCACCTGACACTGCCTACAGTGCTAGGATTTCAGGAATGAGCCACCGTGCCCAACCTAAACCTAAACCTGATTCCAATGTGCTGTTTTATATTGTGTTCTACCACGCTATTCTAAATGGAAGGATTTTTTAAGCCTATGAGTTTTATACTCCATGTATTTAGTCAATAGCAAGATATTAATAATTTATATTTTGTCATTTTTCCTAATACAGCATATATTTATTGGAAGCCTATTATAAAAACAACAACTATGCTAGGCTCCAGAGGTACAAATAGTATGCAGAGAAGACATGGAAACTTTGATCTGATAGATCTTATAGACAAGAGATAGATATAGGCATTAATCAAATAGTCATACAAAATAAACACAAAATTACAAACTGTATTTACTGTCCTAAAAGTAATTGATGAAATGCTATATAATGGAGGCTTCTGAAAAAGTCTGGAAATTAGAGAAAACATTCCCAAGAAAGCAACATTTTTGAGGCAATTTGGTAGAAGTTAACAAATTATTAAAGAGTGTTTTTCCCTTTAAAGTCATTTAAACTATTAGTTGCTTTAAGCAATTTCTTTAAATAGTAAAAGGTTTTCATCATTAAAAAGCAGTAAGACATCAACTATGTGATAAAAAGGTATTTTAGTTTCAAAAAGTGCCAATAATTCAAATCTTTTAAGAAATTATCTTTCCATACAGTTTCCTCAAAAGTTAGCTATTTCCAGGAACTTGAGGAAAGTGAAAACAGCATGTGACTACTAATGGGTACTGAAATTATTTTGGGAGTGGAGGAAATGTTCTAAAATTAGAAAATGGTGTTAGTTTTAAAACTCATGAATATGCTAGAAAGCATTCAACTGTACACTTTAAAACAGTGAATTTTATGTATGTAAATTATATTTCAATTTTTAAAATTGGGGTACAAAATGAGTCACATAGTATCATACATTAACTGTCTATGCCCTCCAAAACTGTTACTAGTAGTAGAATTTGTATGTGGTAACATGGAAGATCTATTAAAGGATATAGCTGTTCATAGGACTTTGGCATAGAATGACTCTTTCTCTAAGATCACACTCTCTGATGTAGAAAACAGCTCACAGAGCACTGAGGGATGAAGGTGTTGGCTCCCTAGCCAGGAAAATCTAATGAATGAATCCAGACAATCAGTGAGATGACAGATGTAGAAGCTTATATCCTACTAAGTTGAATTATTGAGTCATTAAAATGGTTTATAAGCCACTGATTATCACACTGATATGGATTTTTTTTTTTTTTTTAGTATTAAAAAGAAGTGTGAAATTTAAACAAAGTCAATTCACATGTAATGGAGCATTATTGAAGGCTCATCATTTAAGGTAGATAAACAAAATGAAGTACCTATTGTTATACGGGAGACATAAAAAGAAGCATGAAGGGAATGGCTGGATAGTTAGGTATTTTCACTAATCAAATTTTTGAACAAAAGAAGAAACAAACAATAGTATTTTAATTTTAAAGTCAATACTGGTACTAATAGCTGTCTGAATTCAAATTCATCTCACAGAGCTTAAGGGTTAGGAAAGCCTTCTCTTAAAAAATGCTCCATGAGAGATATAGCTTTCAAATATATTCTATACTAGGATTTATGATTTGTGACATTCAATCAGGCTATATCAATGCATAAGTAATTTACTAGAAATATACTAGCAGTTTTGTAAGGTACAGCAGTTCTTTCAAACTGAAAGAGTCACAGACCACATCTAGTAAATTATTGATTTAATATATCATATTGCTCTTTTGTGACCTGCAAGAAGTCATCACTTTTAAAAGTACCTAACTTGCTTTCTGTGAATAATTTATATATTATATGATAATTTTCATTATAGAGTATATTTGATAATAAATTATACATTAAACAAGTGAAGAGACAGATATGAAATTGCAAGTAGCTTAAGGCTACATAGCCTGTATTATAATGTCTCTAAGATACCTGCACATTCAAGTAGCATTTCTCCCACATACGTGTTTTGAAATTTCTTCTTCTAATTCACTCTGTGATAAGTTTCTTCTTCTCCTCCTCCTTCTCCTCCTCCTCCTCCTCCTCCTTCTTCTTGTCTTGCTCCTTCATCCCACATACATACACCTGCTCAAAGTGGTATTTTCAGTGGATAATTAGAAACCTTAAAACCTGGTTGTGGTGTGATAGTCTGATTTCTCTAGAAATATCACATCTATCTACTGTATCAATGCATACATAATTCAGGGGTATAACAAGAATATATGTAATATAGTTGGATCATGAACACATTTTACTCATACAAATCAAATTAAACAAATTAAGCCAAAAGAGAGTTTTTTAAAATTAAACAAATAGAAGAATAGAAAACAAGAAAAATAAGAAATTACACTGTGTGGATAAAACTTCACTCACTAAATGAGCATATTCCTTAGACTGATAAGATATTAGCCTGTGTATTCGTCTGTTTGCATTACTATAGAGGAGTACCTGATACTGGGTAATTTATGAAGAAAAGAGGTTTAATTGGCTCACGTTCTGCAAGCTTTATAGAAAGTGTGGTCTGCCATGCTTCTAGTGAGGGTCTCAGAAGGCTTCCAATCACGGTGGAAGGTGAAGGGGGATTAGACACATCACATGGCAAGAGATGAAGCAAAAGAGAGAGGGGGAAGGTGCCACACATTTTTAAACCACCATATCTTGGGAGAGCTTACTCACTATCGCAAGGATAGCACCAAGCCATTCATGAGGGATCTGTCCCCATGACCCAAACACCTCCTACCTGGCCCCACCTCCAATATTGAGGATTACATTCCAACATGAAATTTGAAGTGGACAAACATCCAAACACTACCATTCTGCCCCTGGCCCCTCATAACTTATATCCTTCTCACATTGAAAAATACAATCATCCCCTGCCAATAGTTCTCAAAAGTCTTAAATCATTCCAGCATGAAGTCCAAAGTCATAAGTTCCATCTGAGACTCATGCCCTTCCACCTATGAGCCTATAAAATCAAAACAAGTTATTTACTCTCAAGATACAATAGTAATGCAGGTATTGGGTAAACATTCCCATTCCAAAAGTGATAAATTGGCCCAAAGAAAAGGCCAACAGTCTCCACACAAGTCTGAAGTCCAACAGAGCAATCGCTACATCTTAAAGTTCCAAAATAATCTTCTTTCACATCATGTCCCACATTCTTGTATGAGGGGTGGACTCCCAAGGCCTTGGCCAGCCCTGCCTCTATGGCTTTGCAGTTTGCAGCCCATGTGGCTGCTCTCAAAGGTTGTAGTTGAGTGCTTGCAGCTTTTCCAGGCAGAGGTGCAAGCTGCTAGTGCCTTTGCCATTATAGAGTCTGGAGGGTGGTGGCCTGCTTCCCACAACTCCATGAGGTAGTGCCTTGGTGAGGACTTTGTGTGGGTTCTACAATCCCACATTTCCCCTTGGCATTGCACTAGTAGAGTTTCTCTGTAGGGCTCCAAACCTATAGCAGACTTCTGCCTGGGCACCCAGGATTTTCTATACATTCTCTGACATCTAGGTAGAAGTTGATGAGCATCCTTCACACTTGCATTATGAGCATCTGCAGACCTAACACCATGGAAAAACTGCCAAGGATTATGGCTTACACTTTACAGAGCCGTGGCCTGAGCTGTACCTGGACCCCTTTGAGCCAAGGCTGAAACCAGAGTGGCTGGAATGCAGGGAGCAGCCTCCCAAGGCAGGCAGCACAGCCATGGACCTGGTACAGGAAATCATTCTTTTTTCTAAGCCTCTGGACCTGTGATGATAGGGGCTACCTCAAAGATCTCTGAAATGCCTTCAAAGCCTCTTCCCCGTTGTCTTGGATATTAGCTCTTGGCTCCTTTTTACTCATTCTAATTTCTCTAGCAAGTGATTGCTCCACAAGCTTGTATCCCGCTTGTATCCCGCTTGTATCCCTCTCCTGAAAATGCTTTTTTTCTTCCCTGCCACATGGGTAGGCTGTGAATTTTTCCAACTTTTACACTTTACTTCCCTTCTAAATATAAGCTCCAACTTTAAGTCATTTCTTTGCTCCTGTAGCTAATTGTAGTAATGTAGGCTGTTTTCTTCTCCATCACTTTGAAAGCCGTGAATCTCTGGCCAGCGACACCCCACCTGGGCCTCACTCGGCCACGCTGATGTGTCCCAGCCTGCCTTTGTTATAGTTTGTACCCATGGTTGGTGGTTCCCTAGCTCTTGTACTGAACACAAGAAGGAGGATATCCTGTATGTTGAAGGGTGAGGAGGGTGAAGACGAATTTTATTCAGCAACGGAACAGCACTCAGTGGAGAGGGGATGCAGGAGGTGGTCCCCCAATCTCACAGTCAGGCAGTTCTCTCCTCTTTGCATAGCTGGGTCTGGGACTTTTTATGGCCTCAGAATAGGGGAGGGGCAGGCTGTAGGTACTATTGGAAAAGGCAGCATTCAATTGTTTAAAAGACATTATTTAGAAAGAATCAATTAGGAAAGGGCAGGTGAACAGAAACAGAAGTTCTCACTCTGGGTCGCAGGTTTCATCCAGGACCAGCAGTCTGGTCTTTCAGTCTTCAAGCTGATTTTGCTCTAAGGTGGGGTTTCACCAGGGACCCATTCTTGTCTTCCTGGGCATTTGGCTGCCTCCTGACACTCTCAGTAGGTTGTTAGAAGTAGCCAGGCCACCTGTTGAATAGTTTGCTGCTTAGAAATTTCTTCTGCCAGATACCCAAAGATATCACTCTTAACTTTAAGTTTGTATAGATCTCTAAGACATGTACGAGGACATGAACACAATGCAGCTAAATTCTTTGCTAGAGAATAATACGGGTGATCTTTGCTCCAATTCCCACTGACTTCCTCATTTCCATCTGAGACCTCATCAACTTAGACTTCACTGTCCATATTTCTATCAGCATTTTTGTCACAACCATTTAAGTAGTCTCTAAGAAGCTCCAAATTTTTTCTTATCTTTCTATCTTCTGAGGTCTCCAAACTCTTCCAACCTCTACCCATTACCCATTTCTAAAGCCATTTCTACATTTCCATGTATCTTTATAGTAGCACCCCACTCCTTGTGTATTAGTTTGTTTTCACGCTGCTGATAAAGACGTACCCAAGACTGGGCAATTTACAAAGGAAAGAGGTTTATCGGACTTATGGTTCCACATGACTGGGGAGGCCTCACGATCATGGTGGAAGGTAAGGAGGAACAAGTCACATTTTACGTGGATGGCTGCAGGTAAAGAGAGAGAGAGAGCTGGTGCAGGGGAATGTCTCTTTTTGAAATCATCAGATCTCGTGAGACTTATTCCCTATCACGAGAACAGCACAGGAAAGACTTGACCCCATGATTCAGTTACCTCCCACCAGGTTCCTTTTATACCATGTGGGAATTCAGGATGAGATTTGAGTGGGGACACAGCCAAACCGTGTCACCTTGATATGAATTTTTCTAGTCAAATTTTGCTATCAATTTGTTAGTCTATTTGTATTACTATAAAGGAATATTCAAGACTAGGCTATTTATCAAGAAAAGAGATTTAATTGGCTCAAGGATTTTCAGGATGTACAAACAGTGTGGTTTCACCATCTGCTTCTGGTGAGGGACTCAGAAAGCTTGCAATCGTGGCAGAAGGCAAAGGGGGAGCAGGCATGTTACATGGCAAGATAGGAAGTGAGAGAGAGAAAGAGGAGGTGCCATATACCTCTAAACAACCAGATCTAAGGAGAACTCACTCACTATTGCTAGGACAGGACCAAGACATTCATGAGGGATCTGTCCCCATGATCCAAAGACTTCCCATCAGACCCCACCTCCAACATTGGGGGTTACATTTCAATATGAGATTTGGGGGGCACCAACATTCAAACTATATCAGCATGGATTTGCTACTATGGGTTTGGTATTAGACCTGGGTTTGCTATTCCCTCAATAAAAACCAGAATCCATATAGCAGTCATATTATAAACATCTTACCATTGGATACATTTCTAATGTTTAAGATACATATCTTTCATATAGTATTGCCCCCAAATGTAAAGCACAGTAATCAAGCAAAGAACAAGCAAAAATTTCAATTGCAGAAAGAAAGAAAAAATAGGCTTATATGGATTTATTGAAAGAGGGTATATCTGGATTCTGTACTAAATTTAAGTGATTTTTTCTGGGATAATTTCAACCAAATGAAATGTTTATGTTATATGCTGACTATGGAACACTACTTTATAGCAGCCTGGTCTTGCAGGTATAGTTCATTTAATCATCCAACAGACATTTATGGAGAACCTAATATGTACAGACCCTGTCCTGAGAAGAGAAGAGAAACATGATAAGACTTATGTTTTAGAAAAAGTGCTACCAGTGGTATGAACTTGTGGTGATGAGTGGAGCTGAGAGTCAAAGAGCACATGCAGAAATTGATGGGAGTGTGGACTGTGACAGTTACAGAGGCAGAGAAGCTAGAGAAGCTGATAAATCACATAAGGTTATGAGCAACAAACTGATTCTTTGTTGGACCCCAAGAGTCAGGGAGAGCAAATCTAGAATAATGGCATTTTATAAGTAGGCTAAGTTTGACATTTTCAACCTCTAAGTTATTGGGCTCTATAGGAATACATAAGACACAGTTCTTTGGTATGGCAAAATTACAATTAATTGTTATCAATTATATAAACATTAAAATTATTACCAAAAGAAAACATATTTTAGAATCATCACTTTGGCCTTTTGTCAAGTATGTTCTGAAGGAGGCAGGTCCTGTAAGATATTACATGTAAAAAAGTTTTCCATGATCAAATAAGTTTGCAAGAAAGAGCATGCTATTCCCTAAACCATACTAAAGTCTCAAGTCCTTCACTCATGTGTTTCCCACACTTACTTAATCATAGAACCATATCTTCTTAAATTCAAATGTTCTACAAACATACTATTAAAAATATAGATTTAGGCTGGGTGCAGTGGCTCACGCCTATAATCCCAGCCAAGATGGCTAGATCACCTGAAATCAGGAGTTCAAGACCGGCCTGGTCAACATGGTAAAACGCCATCTCTACTAATAATACAAAAATTAGCTGGGCATGGTGGTGCATGGCTGTAATCCCAGCTACTCTGTAGGCTGAGGTAGGAGAATCTCTTGAACCTGGGAGGTGGAGGTTGAAGCTAGCCAAGATGGAGCCATTGCACTCCATCCTGGGAAACAAAAGCAAAACTTGGTCTCAAAAAATAAAAATAAAAATATGGATTTATTAACTACATAAGCTATAATCAGGAACAGGTGGGTTCTTATGTTTAATGCATTACAAGGAATATAGGCTGTTTGGAGAAATAACAGCCAATTTGCCAAAAAGTTCACAGGTATATGTGACATATGTCAAATAGCAAAAATAAGAATAGAATCCAAAGGTCTGACTTGCTTTTATCTTCAACCGATTAAGAGCCAGAAAGATAAAAGCTGCCCTTTTCTCGATTAGCCAATAAGATGACATTAAAACAGGAAGTAAGAATATAAAAAGCTTCTGGAGACCAATATTAGGAGAATCTGTGAAGTTGGCCTGACTTAATTATTATTCCATTTATATTTTATGAATATTAGGTTAGTGAAAAAGTAATTGCAGTTTTTGCCATTAAAAGTAATGCCCAAAACCACAATTACTTTTGCACCAACCTAATATAAAACAGATTACAATAGATGTGTATCTCAGAGCATAATTAATTTTCCCTTATTTATAATAATAACCACTGCATAATTATTATCACTCACTATAATATTCTGTTATTGACTATAATTTAGGCCATGCTGTAGGCACTCATCAAAATAAACAGAAAATTACGGTTACAAGTACAAATAACAGAATCTAGCATAATACTACCATGTGATTAAATTTTAACTTTATAATATATTTGTAATTTAAAAGAACCTTCATATTTCTAAATATGATTTTTAAAAAAAGCTGTCCTAAATGTCAATTATACAAAATAAAATACATAAAACAAATCCTGGCTGTCAGACACATGTTAATATAGGATGGCACAATGTTCATGACTAAGTCACAGAACTGAACTTGAGTTAGAAGTTTCCATTTCTATTCATACTTTCCAAATATAAAAATAAGAGTTTAATAGTTTTTGTCATGTTCTTTCAAAGTATTATAATTTTAATTCTGGAACACCGTAAAATCAGAAAGAAAATTAACATAAGACATACTGCCCATTCTTGAATGATTCTCTCATCAGTAGCATTATCAGTTGAATAAAGTTATCAGTACTGAAATAAGAATAACACCTGACTGCTCTAATCTCAAACAATAATGAGTGATGAGAGGGATGCATCTTTGGTTATTATAATCACTGTCAATTTCTTGCTTTTTTTAGAGAATTCTAATTTTAGTGTGTTTCATTCTAAGTATTTATTACCTTTTTATAGAACATTAAGGAAAAAAGGCAGAATATTCATTAGTCACTCAACTCAATACAACATCCTTTTTGTGTTGTGTGTGTGTGTGTTTTAAATATACTGTATTGCTCTATTTTAAAACTTTGACCAATAATTAATCACAAGTTTTTACTTTTTCAAACTGTCATAACTCTTCTGGAGGTACCTAATTCATCACTGCATGCAGTGCACTTTAAAAGGAAAATCAGACATTAACTTCAATAAATTCCCAGTATAAAAGCTACACCTATCTATTTCTAATCTCCTTTTCTCAAGTCACAGAGGTAAACCACTACTGATATCTAATGGGAATCACTGCACTTTTGTTCTTGATCTTATTTCTAGGTCAATGCTCCTGATTTTCCTTGTGTAATGATTTCTTCCTCCCTATTAAATCAACAAAGAACACTCATTCAACTTTGCATCTCCAAACTACTTTATATGTTTCCCTCCCATTTATATTCATAATTCTGGTTACTTTTGTACTTGTTTATATACCATTTATTCTTCATCCAACTGTAATCTAGCCTCCCCTACTTGCCCCCACCCCACTCTAGTTCAGGGGTTGGCAAACTTCTTCTGTAAAGGACCAGATACTATTTTGGGCTTTGCTGGCCACATATATCTTTGAAATATTCTTCTGTAGTTTTTGTTTTGTTTGTAACTCTTTAAAAATGTAAAAAACCTTTCTTGGTCCACAGTCTGGATTTGGCTTGCTGACTATAACTTGCAGCGAGCTGCTCTAGTTGAAACTACTCTATTAATAGCACCAGAAAAACTCCTTTTGGTGTTTGAGGGGAGTAATAAATTGTACTCTGTCCTTCCTGCCAAACTTCAAAGGAAATCAAACTATCAGCTTTAGTACTGGTAAAATATGAGGGGCAGTGCCAGCAGGCTTCCTACTAGCTATCTGCAACAGGCACAGCCCTACCCTCAGAAGGCACCATGAAAAACCTATAGTGTAGAAGAGCACACCAGACAGTGTGCTCTGCAAGAAGGATGGCTCCTAATCTGAACAAAGGTACTCAAAGGGTGAAGGAGCAGGGCCAGCTGGCAAGGTGTTTAAAAAGAAAAAAAAAATCCCTCTTCATGCAAACTGTAGACCTGGGGCAGAAAAACTCCAGTCTTACACTCCAGATTGCCAAGTCAACCCAGACTTCAGACTTCTTTTTCATTTATGAATCACTTTGCAACATTTACCTCTTTGAACACTTGCTTTTCACTGAAACTCTTCTCCCTTGGCCCCCAGGAGAACAATTTCTCTGGAGTCAGCCACTCTTTCTCTGATTTTAAACCTTCGGTGTTTCCCAGAACCTCCTCTTTGCCCATCTTTTCTCATTCTGCATACTTTTTAGAGTGATCTTATTCACTTAAAGAATATCAGTTACCATCCATATGCTTTCTGTACTAAATCTCCATTTAGCTCAGATCTCTCTTGAGTGCTAGAACTATGAATCCTAATGCATCCCCTATCTTGTGAATAACCTCCATCTACATTTTATCAGAAACATTAATTTCACCCTCATCTTTTCTTTTTTTTTTTTCTTTTTTTTAACATACCACATTGGGCCTGAGGTAGCCAATAAGTCTGCCTCAAGGCACCATCAATAACTCCTCTGATTTCAAGGTAAATTATATATGCAGATAAAGATTGATTGGAAAGTAGAATACTTAGATGAGTGGGTGAATGTGTTTGTACAGCCATTCATGTCTCACACATAGTGTTGAATCTGAGTAGAATTTCAAAGCCTGTCAGCAAGTAATACAATTTCCCACTTGCATATGTAATTTATCATTATTATAAAAAAGATGATCAATTTCACACTCTTTTCACAAATGAAAGCTAGGCCACCATTATTATATTTCTAGATAACACCATTACAACATTATTATATTACATACTTTGTTTCTGAGAAGAGAAAAATTTGAATACTTATAAAGTTTTGTTTATACACTTTTTTATTTTTTAAATATTTAACACTAGAAGATCTTATTAAAAGTTGCAAATAAATTATACAACTTAAATTCCAGTAGCCATATATTTTTATTTGAAGAAGATAACCATGGTATGAATTTTTTTAAACTTTTTTCTAAAAATCATATTTTCACTATTTTTTCCTAGCACCCTGTGGAAGTCGTTCAACAGGTTCAGAAGGCACTGTTCTATCACCAAACTATCCAAAAAATTACAGTGTGGGACATAGTTGTGTTTATTCTATAGCAGTTCCAAAGGAGTTTGGTAAGTAAGATTCAACTCATTATGTAGCATTTCATCCAGACATGCTTTATTTTTCACTACATGCTATTCAAAATTTTTAAATGAAAATACCTACTATCCATAAAGTATTTTACTTTGCAATTCTTTTTAGATGGTGGTTTTGTAATAATACAATTTTGAGGTCATCTTACTCAATCTGAATTTACAGTCAAGTACACAGGTGAACAACAATACAAAAATGAAAACAGGATTGTTTTTAATTTTTAAAAATGAGTATATCAGTAACCTTGCAAGTGCCTTCATATTGGAATTTTATAAAATGGGAAATTACAGGAGCATAAAGCCAAGGCTGCTCTGTAAAATATGTATTAAGTCAAATATTGAACTATTACAATAGTAATAAAAGTATTTACAAAACAATCATATCAATTTTATAGTTTATTAACACATTTCCAGAAAGAAGAGCTTTTGGTTTTAAGCATCTAGTTTCAGGGACAGCAATAAATACAAAAAGACAGCAAAGGACATTTCAGCTCATCTTGTCAACCTGACAATCTGTTCTTCATCGGCACTAAGAAGACAATGTGTCCTTTGCTGCCTTCACATCTTTCTGATTACACGTCTTAGAAGTCACTTATCTGGCTTCTAAAGGTTTTGGTTCTGAGATCCAGCTGGATCTAACCCAGATTAAGCTCTGTTCATGGATGGATAGGCAAGGGAAATTTAGAGAGCAGTAAAGTTCATAGACTTCTACAATTTAGATTTACAGCCTTGTGTTACATAGTAAAGGGCTTGTTATAGCTATAAGGAATGTCTGGGTCTGGATGACTCAGTATTTCAACAGAAGGACATGGATTGTATCATTAGAGATAGTTGGATAACATCTTGACTTAACATTTCTGCTGCTGAGATATAAAATAAGCTGATGCTTCCAGTCCAATTTCTTATAACCAGATACCTATATATCCTCCTTTTCATCCTTCTGAAACAAGTCCAAGATCTTCAACTTACTTGAGAGCACTGTCATCTGAAATGAAGTACTAAACTTTTTATTTTAACATTTAAATAGAGTGATGATGCCAGCATTAGCAAAGTGTACGTTTTGTACTCTACAAAGTATTTCTTTCCCCTAGCATATCGATTGGTTGAATCAAAGGTGAGCTCTTTGATAGTGAAGAGAATGACAGTTTAGAAAGAAAACTATCATTCCCTTAATTGTGTTTATTTTTTGCCTTTTGAGTCCTTCCTTTGCTAGAGAGTTTTATGCTCCCCAGATGCAAAAAAAAAAAAAAGTTACATGGTTGCTGACAGAATCCTAACAATTATTATCCAGAAAACTTCATGGCTCTCTGAGTCCTCTTTGGAAGCCACTATTTATCCTATTATTCTTGGGATGCCATGTGGCCAAAGGAATGAGAAAGAGGAAAATTAGCCATTTAGTGTCCTGACAAATAGACATGCTGGTCACCTTGGAGACTGTATTACACCTTGGAGACTGTATGTATTACTGTAGCCTATGTATGCTCAAAAAGAGAAAGAAACAGTACTAATTGAAATAAAAGTAAATTAACAGATTCCTAAAGAATGAAATCTATATTTTTGTAGGGTTAATATAAATTGAATTTAATCCTCTTAATATTAAAAAAACTGCTATGTTGAGCCAATAATAGTTGGTTTTTAAAACTATTTTTTTAAATGAATCTTCTTGTTTTTTGTGGACAAAACAAAGTGTACTTTGATTTATTAGTAAAAAACTAATTTTATTTTACAAATGTTGCATCATTCTTCATTTTAAGTTACATATATATATTTAAGCACCTGTATTCTAATTTCAGCCTTGTCACATATTAACTATCTGCCTTTGGACAAGTTACATAATCTCTTTGAGACTGCCTCTTTATTTATAAATTTGGTATCATTTTGTTTATAGAGTAGAGATGTGAGCAGTAAATGAGAGAGATATATACACATGTAAAGTATGTCTAACATACTTCATGCTTAATATCATTGGGTTAACAAATGCCAGCTTTCAAGTCAGATTTCTGGGTTCAGGCTCAACTTAACTTACTTGCTATTTTCATTGGACAAGTCACATTGTCAGCCTGAACCTTACACATCTCTAAAGTAGCAATGGTAAATACACCTTATATGGTTATTTTATAATAATTTGATGTATATGAGTGATTGGCATAATAGCATAGTAAGTCATATGCATACACAAGTACACATATACACCTTCTTCTTTATGTTCACATTCATATAAAACATCCCCTGTCCCCTCTTCTACCCCCGAAAAAGGTTAAATTAAATGACCTACATTATTGGATTGAACTAAGGTCTTAAAAATAGCATTTTTAAAATAAAACAACTATTTGTGTTATTTAGTTAAAGCATGAAAACAAATATTTTGGGTTTTATATCCCAGTGGCTATTCAATCATCTGATGATCCCTTACAATGTTCTGGGAGTAGGATAGTGGAAGTAAATAAATACTGACTCTTGACTTCTTCCTATTACCTTCCTATTACCATCCTTTACCTCTTTGATGAGAGATGGTCAAGCAGTAGTTACTGGATCTCTACAAATCAGATTTCTATTTTGCTTCTGCTTCCTCTCATTCTCACTTTGCCATAATTTTTTTCTGTTGCCACATTGAGCTATATTTATTACTTTTCAGTATTACTTCATCACATATCACTTCCCACATTTTTTTCTTTTACTGTCATTTATCTCAAATTACAATAATTCCTTCTTCTATATCTTTTATCTGCAGATGCTCTTAGAACATGACTTTTACATCATTTAGCACAGGGGTTCCTAACCCCTGGGCCATGGACTGGTACTGGTCCTTGGCCTGTTAGGAACTGGCCCGCACAGCAGGAAGTGAGTGGCAGGTGAGCTATCATTACTGCCTGAGCTCCACCTCCTGTCAGATAAGCTGTGGCATTCGATTCCCATAGGAGTGCAAACCCTGTTGCAAACTGTGCATGTAAGAGATCTAGGTTGTGCACTCCTTATCAGAACCTAACTAATGCCTGATGATCTGAAGTGGATCACTGAAACCATCCCATGGAAAGATTGTCTTTCAAAAAACTTGTCCCTCATGCCAAAAAGGTTGGGAACCACTGATTTAGCACAATGTCTGTCAAATACACTCAGTGTATTCATTGGATTGCATTTTACATAGGGGTTAAGGCTCTAACATCCTTATGTAAAAAGAAAATAACATATAACCAACATTACACATGAAAATAAATTAAACAACATTACACATGAAAATAAATTAAATCACCCACGAAAGATCATCTACATGACTTTACATATGCCTATTGTCTCTGAAATAGTCTAACAGAACATTTTTAGTCCTTCAAGGTAAGAAGAGAGAACAGATTTTTTCAGATAATTCCACATGAGCTACTTGTGTTTCTTACAGGCCATGTGATACCAAATTACTTTTTTTTTTTTTTTTTGGCCTGGTGTAGAATTAAATGCCTATAAGTTATTTTTGCCATTACTTTTAATGGCAAAAACCACAATTACTTTTACACCAACCTAATAAATATGTGCATATTACTCCGCTTTACTTTTTGATTGAGTAAATACTCTTTGTCAGTCAATTGCCATCTTTTAGTTTTTATAAATAAGACAAATGTCAATTCATAATGTTTTCATGAGCATCACTGAATTTCATTTGAATTCAGGTATTGGGGTCAGATTTTGGCAATATTCATCCTGCAGGATTCTACTTGTTTTATTATTCTTAGAAATATAACAGTTATGGATCAATTGGATATCATTTATCATTTATCAATATTTTACTCCCTTTATTCTACATATAAGACTAATTACATTTGGCTTTTTGGATTTAAAAAATCCTACTTATCTATCAATAAAATATATTTAATTTTTCTTCATTTTTCAATGTTTAATCACCAGTTGCTTTTTCATGTGGTTTAGTTGCTTAAGACTTTATGAATTATATTTAAGTGTCAGAAACATGGAAGACCAATTTTATTTTACTTTTCATTTGGTATAGATAACATGCTTTAGAATGTAAGAGAACTGTTAACATTGTCAGAGGGAAATTTTTTTGTTAATATGTATTATACTTATACCTAGAGTATAGGAGTCCAAATAAGATTTCAGGGAGGGAGGAATTAGTAAAATTTGGGAATAAATGTGTGGATTTCTATCTCAACAATCCTGGCTGAGAAGAAACATAAATATATAGGATGACAGTCAAAGTAGAGTGTAAATCGGCAGATAATATTTGGTTTTGTTTATTTACTCTTACTCCAGCAATACTGGGGTACTTAAAGCCCAAAGAGAAAGACACAGTAGAGAAGACAAAGCTGAAGATATGAGGTGTATCAATTGGTTAAAAAAAAAAAAAAAAACAAAAAAAAACTTCAGGCATTTGGAGGAGATGAAATTTTAAAAACAGAGGGAAGAACTCCTTATAATTCAGAAGAAATAATTTGCAATTAGCAACATGATTTCTGGATTAATTTCACATGAAATATTGAAATAGTCAATTGAAATATTGTTGGAATTATCATTCCTTCCTATTCTCTCACCTCCATCTCTCTTCAATCATCCTCTTCTTACTTTCTAGGAATTCTGTGTAACAGAGGACATATTCGTGTCCTAAGGCTACTGTAACAAAGTACCACAGGCTTAGTGGCTTAATTTTATTCTCTCACAGTTCCAGAGACTGGATGCCTAAAATCAATGTGTCAGTAATGCCACACTTCCTCTGTCGGCTCTAGAGAAGCATTCTTCATTGCTTCCTCCTAGTTTCTGATGACTCCCAGCAAGCCTTGATGTTCCTGGGTTTATAACTGACTTACTCCAATCTCTGACTCCCTCTTTACAAGACCGTTTCTCCTATCTGTCTGTTTCTGTGTGTCTCTCTGTTTTCTCTTGTTCTTATAATGACACCACTTATTGGATTTAGGGCCCACTCTACTCTAATATAATATCATCTTGATCCTTAACTAATTACGTCTGCAAAAACCCTGTTTCTAGGTGTGGTGACATTCTGGACTTCTTGGTGAACATAAATTTTGGAGAACACTATTCAATCCACTATAAAGGGCAAACTATATATCTATATCTATATCTAAACACACACATATGTATATACTTTTATGTAGAAAATCTTAATATAAGTTGCAGTATAAAGCATGCATCAGCTGTGTGGACTGCAAACTGACATTCAGATTTCTTGGAAAATTCCAACATGTAAAACATCCTGAGGATATCCAGTATAGTCGATGGTGACTTAATTTTGTGTTTAGCATTCCAGATAGCTCTACCTCCTAGAAGACACACCCTGAAGGCATATTTATTAGTGTACAGAGCTTATTCTTTCCCAAGACTAGTTTTCACACTTGGTATGTTCAAAATGGGCATAAAAACCTTACATCTGCCCCAGTAATCTACCCTCTCACCTATCTTTTATTATTGGCACAGTCTCTTGGTTGTATAAGTTTCAAATTTATGAATCCCTATATCATCCGAAGTAATTGTCAATCTAGTCTACTATGTGCAAATGGTATACAGAGTTACCAAACCCTTTTGCATATTGCTGTAGGAGAGGCTTTTTAAAAAAGTAGCTGCCACTACCTTGAACTTTTTTTCTACTTAAATGTATTTTCCTTGTTTCTTATTCATGACCACTATCTTTCCTATTTCTCATTGAAGTATTTTTCTTCCAGTTAACCTAGAAACATCTTTCCTTAGGATATTACTCACATTATAAGATTATAATTTTAAAAAATATATAATTTTATTATAGTGTTGTGTTAAAAACAGTGATAAGTAGCAACTATTTCATTAATTCTTATTATATTCACTAAATGTATTTTATTTTGGCCTGATAGACTTGGGTAATTACATAGTGTTTAATAAGTGTGATTTGTTTTTGCAGTATCACATCTTTTACATTTCTGCATAAATTGTTAACCTGAAAAAGGTAATCTGAGAATTTAGGTCTTCTTGTAATTTAGAAGAAAAAAGTAAAACAATGGATTGAAAATAAGATGCATACATACTATCTCTAAATGTATACATATATGTTTTTCTGTTGGACATCTGAACTTTTAAATACATACTAATGCAATTTTGACTTGCATATGAAAAATTAAGTAACTATTCTCATCTTTTATGTTAAAAATAATAGCAGTTCATTTTGTGTATATTTTTCCTTAAAATTCACACATATATTTGACCATTTGCTCTTTGATCTTATGTCTGTGAGTTTTTTTTAACTATTCAGCAACACAGTCTATGTTGTGGTTACCTCTCTTTATGCTTAATTCAATCATTTGTTGCCACTAATTTTCTCCATATTTTAGCGAAAGATTGTTTTTAGATTATCTTTGTTTGCTCGTTCAATCAGTAAACCATTTTATTGGCATTTTATTTTTCCCAGTATGACATTTTCTGTAATGAATGAATACTTAAGAAGATCAATAAAGGCTTTTATGTATTTTTTACTTAAAGTATATGACACTTCACTTTTTAACAGTACAATTGCATCAAAACCAACTATTACTCTTTTCTAAATACTGAATTTATCTAACAATGACAAATATTCACAATATATGTGTTTATTCAAAAGTTGTGTTTACTATTTGTCATTACTTTTTAGATTTGGAGCAATTGAAAAGAAAAGGGAACAATTATTTTTTTATTTTTATTTTTTGAGATGGTGTCTTCCTCTGCTGCCCAGGCTGCAGTACATGGTACCATCTCGGCTCACTGCAACCTCCACCTCCTGGGTTCAAGTGATTCTCCTGCCTCAGCCTTCCAAGTGGCTGGAATTACAGGAGCTCGCCACCACATCAGGCTAATTTTTGTATTTTTAGTAGAGATGAGGTTTCACCATGTTGGCCAGGCTGATCTCAAACTCCTGACCTCAGTTATCTACCCACTTGGGCCTCCCAACATGCTGGGATTACAGGTGTGAACCGCCGCACCCGGCCTCTTGTTTTCTAACTGATGGTTGTTTTAATGTAAAAAAGCAGAAATTAGTACGTTATTTGTGTACCTATAAGAAAGGAAACCCCTATTTTTCTGAGCCTATCATTTTAGGGAAGGGAAATATGATTATCTTGTGTGCTTATGATTATATTATTTAATTTGAAGGGTATAATTTATATAGTTAGATCTCAAGCCATGGCTTGGCCAATTAGTTGAACATGATCTGCCTCCAACCCCACCTGCATTTCAAAGACTTTTGAAAACCCATGGGTAGCGAGGTAAGACTGTGGGCCACAGTATTCTATCCCATAAAAGGCAAAGGCTGAGAGGCTGTTAAAATAGGCACTAAACAGAACATAGGATTCAAATCAGTGATAAAAGAATATTTACTATCTGGTAATTCGAGAGTCTGTAATTTCAGTAGTATTGATTATGGGGCCTTTAATATGTGAGACAACAGAATACAAGTTGCAGTAATTCACCACGAGGGGGCATTAATTTTTTCCAGGCTTAAGAGCAGCTAAAATAGGCTACTAAATGGAGAAATAGTGGGGATAATCACCCTTTCTTTAAATACTTTTTCTATAATGGGTTTTAATCTTTAAAGAACCTATGTTATTTTACACTGGGCCATATTAACTAACTTTTAACTGAAGATAAAAGTCCATAGAGTCCTAATTTGTCAAGCCTATTGTAAGTGCCAAAGACTTTATTTAATTTTACTACCTTTTTGGTCAGAGCTTCCATGACCACTGTAGGATATTTAGGTAAGGCAATAATGCTGATGATTAAAATGAGGCATACTTCTTTGTTCACCATTTTATATTTCATATTTCCTTTAGATTATAGGGTATGTCTTATTGAAATTTAGTGGGATCCCCATGAATAACTGTATCTGGGCCTCTGTATAGATTAAGGCCATGAAGGTTTGCTAAGTGGTGCATCTCAATAGATGTTACACTTAATTTAGAACCTGTGTTGTAGAGACACAAAAACCAATTAGAGACGTTCCATAGTTTTACTTTACAAGTTTTTATGTAAATTTTGGATTTCCAGTTGAGTCAAATTATGGATCTTTCTCTTTTAATTTTGTATTTCTTCAACCTGTATGTAGTTTATTGTTGTTTTCATTTTCACTTTAAGGGTTACTATATGTAACTTCAGAGGAGGGAAGGTCTCCTTACCCTGCTTATGTTAATTATTAATCATAATTATTTCATAATTAATAATTTTCTTCCTCTAAAGTATCTCAAATTGGTAACTTCAAGGTTAGAAACAATGGTTACTTTATAAGGTTTAAGAACTCTGGGTTTATTTTAAGTTTCCATCAACTCATTCGTTGTTCCACATAGGCGTCATGTGTGTTTTCCTCTAAAGTCTGAGGATTAGAGTCTTTGTTACAACAGAGGCCTGGATAGCAATATTAGCAAAAGAATTTTTTTTTTTTTTTTTTTTTTTTTTTGAGATGGAGTTTTGCTCTGTTGCCCAGCCTGGAGTGCAGTGGCAAGATCTCGACTCACTGCAAGCTCCACCTCCCAGGTTCACTCCATTCTCCTGCCTCAGCCTCCTGAGTAGCTGGGACTATAGGCGCCCACCACCACACCCGGCTATTTTTTTTTTTTTTTTTTTTTTTTTGTATTTTTAGTAGAGACGAATTTCACGATGTTAGCCAGGATGGTCTCAATCTCCTGACCTTGTGATCCACCCGCCTTGACCTCTCAAAATGCTGGGATTAGCATGAGCCACCTCACCCGGCCAGCAAAGGCATTTTATAGGGTCTTAGTGAGTCATCTGCTTTCAGGAATTTAGAACTCAGCACACCATATGGTAGCTCTTTTTCTCACAATCTACCACCCAGTGAGTCCATATATTGCACAGGGTATCAATATTTTCCCTGGGTCTTCTCTAGAAAAGGTGACTGCTTGACACCAATAGCCACAAAGTAAGAGTTGTTTCTCTGAACTTAGCATTAGTCACAGTTTATGCTGGAATCAAGATACGTGATTCATTATAAAGTACACAGATAAGTCCAGGCTACAACATACAACTGAGGGTCACTTTGATGAGGACACAACCCTTGGTTCTAAATGCCAGTTATTAAAATATCTGATGTAGATTGATTAAATCTGTGATAACTTGGAATAACTCAGAAAATGCAGCACAAAGCAGCATAACTCTAAGTGCAAGTTTGCCAGCAGACAGCAGAGTCAATTACTAAGAGAAAACAAGAGAAGAAAGACCTTTAGTGGTTGTAGTCATCACTTAGACATCTTTCTCATTGCATTCATTGTTGTGGTCACTCTGCAGTTGGTTTGGATTTATTTATTTATTTATTTATTTATTTATTTATTTAAGATGGAGTCTTGCTCTGTTGCCCAGGCTGGAGTGCAGTGGCATGTTCTTGGCTCACTGCAACCTCCACCTCTTGGGTTCAAGTGATTCTCCTGTCTCAGCCTCCTGAGTAGCTGGGATTACAGGCATGTGCCACCACGCCCAGCTAATTTTTGTATTTTTAGTAGAGATGGGGTTTCTCCATGTTGATCAGGCTGGTCTCGAACTCCTGACCTTGTGATCTGCCCACCTCGGCCTCCCAGAGTTCTGGGATTACAGGCGGGAGCCACCACGCCCATCCCTGGTTTGGATTTCAAGACTGATATCACACAAGCACAAGGAAGTATGAAAAGCCATGTTACTCACAAAATGAGACTTTCTAGGGGGAGCAAGGCAAACTGCCAAACAGTTTCAAAATTCATGAGACAGCAGAGAAAGGAGATTGACTGTGGAGTTTTATTGTGATTATGGAGTAGCAGTGGGGTGAGAGTTTCTGTGTGCAGGTGAATGCTTGCATGATTTAAACTTACCACTGGTGGCAAAGAGGCAGCACTTACGTGACCTAATCAGCTTGCCTAGATATGAGGCAGAGGGCAAGGGGGAGTGGCGGGGCTTGAAAGTTGTCAACAGTTAAGCATTAAAAATGATTTCACATGTTTTAATATAAGTTGTAATTTATATATGTGTATCGTATATCATATATGTCATATATATCAGTGTTATTATATTATCTTTCCATTTTAAGCAAAATTATTTCCTTTCAACTTGCAAGAATCTCACTATAATATGCTCTAGAATGTGATTAGCTGAATTTTCAAAATAACTGTCAAATGATCTATGAGATTCATATGATGGTTATCTATTCACATTCATTGTGTATAAGTGTCAATGTTGATGCTTCATATTTCTGTTGTTGTAAGGCAGTTACAGAAAATAAGTTATGCTTAATAATTCAGAATAAAGCTGAAAACTATGGTGCAGGAACACAAAGCTAGACATTTTACAATAATCTGTTTAAACAGTGGTTATGATGTTTCAACATATTCGTACTTTTCCCATTTATGGTTGTTTTTAGTTTTTGCTTCATTTTACCAATATGATAAGTTCCGCAGTTGTCCCTTTAGGCTATTTAATACCAGGTGGCATAAAGCTGCCGAAGATTATTTTGACATGAGATTCAAACTGATAAAGTCAATGATGGTAACAATTGTAAACTGATTGAAGAGAAGATTGAGCGGTTACTGTGGAATAGTGGTAAACAAGGTGAACTGGGGATCCAAAGTTCTGGGTTGTAGTCGTTTGCCTCTAATTGGCCGTGTGACTTTAAGCAAATTACTTAAGCTTTCTGGTCCTCATTTTCTTGATGTATAATATAAAACCTTTTGTCCCCAAGGGACTTCCTAGTTTAAAAAATAGGTGAAATCTACTTTTGAATTTGTTAAAGAGTATGCTAGTGGAAGCTAGAGAATTAAAGTACAGGAAAGTTCCACCAGCTTTTCTGAAATTCAAAAATCTGCTTACAGAAGTGCATGTATTCATGTAATTTCATTAAATTCCAAAGATAACTATAAATTTAACCTACATTCTGAATCTTTTATTTTTCTGCAAAAGTAAGATAAGTTATGTAACAATGGCATGCTACATTCTTCTCTGTTATTTTCTTTCTTCTTTTCTCTTTTTTAATGCATCAGAATATCCGTGATGGTCATTTTTAACTTTCTCATTCTTATCATTAAAGTGTAATAAATACATCCAAGTGAACTTTGCATTTTTCAATTCATTACAAATGCTAGAAAATTGACTTTCTATTTTGTTTCCCAGTGGTATTTAGGCACAAAATAATTCCTTGAATAAGCCTGAATATTCATATAGGGAGTAAACATTTCTTGCAAAATTTCACTATAAAATTGTGGCTTTTCTCTTTAAGAAGTTGATATGGAAAAATATTTGAAATGATAAAAAGAAAAAGTTATACATATATATTAATATAGATGCATTACTTTTTCTGGAAAACTTTTTATGGAGAAGTGTTTATATACAGCCTTTTTAAGTATTTCATTATTCTGTCATGCAGAATCTCATTTGTAATATTTCATACCATGACAGAGTAAAGCTAGAAGATAAATGATTTACAAAAGCACACAGCATGCCACAGGCAGAGTCTTTTGTAAACAAGGAATAGTCATCGTATTTGACACTATCCACACTGATGTTTTAGGATAGTATAATGATCTTTAATTGTTTAACACTGCAATGCAGTGCTGATTATAATTAAAATACACATGTTTGGTGTTTTTTTTTTTTTTTTCTGTTTTGGTGACTCACATGATTTAATTACCTACTTTAGACTTAACAAAGGCTAACATTTGCATTTTGAAATAATATATTTGGAAACTCAATAAATTATATTTCAAATAGGTTAAAAGATTGATAGTGCTTATTCTGTGCTTGGTATACAAACACATGGTGCACATCACACACTAAAAATCTGTGATTCTAGTCTCTGAATTTAGAGGGATTTGAATAGTATTCTCTTACAGCTTATATAAACCCTTAACATTTCAAACTACCTGCTTTTGCTGAGAAGCGGAAACTCAAACAGAGATATAACTGGAATATTTTCCAAATTCACTGAAGCTATGTTTTATACTAAAATACCAGACTAACTGTCAAAGTTTCATCTATTATCCTGCTTCTTTTAGCAATATTTTATGTAACAAATGTTTTTCAATCTTCTATAACGTTTATTTTATTGTAACAGTTTGCCAATTAAAATTAAAATTAAAATCTTTCATTCAGTGGTAAATAACATAAATGAGATCAATATCTGGACAGAGATAATATGGGATGGTGTGTGCAGTGGTGCACTAAAATCCATGCCTTCTTGAAGGTAGTTTAATTCTATAACATTTGAAACACAGTATGGACTAAATAAAACTCAGCTGTAGATTGAATTTGACTTTCAATCTAGCATGTTTTCTGTTCTTAGTGTAGGGGTATGGAAACTTCGTGACCACTTTCTCTTTTTTTTTTGAGACGGAGTCTCGCTCTGTCACCCAGGCTGGAGTGCAGTGGCCAGATCTCAGCTCACTGCAAGCTCCACCTCCCGGTTCCCGCCATTCTCCTGCCTCAGCCTCCCGAGTAGCTGGGACTACAGGAGCCCGCCACCTCGCCCGGCTAGTTTTTTGTATTTTTTAGTAGAGACGGGGTTTCACCATGTTAGCCAGGATAGTCTCGATCTCCTGACCTCGTGATCCGCCCGTCTCGGCCTCCCAAAGTGCTGGGATTACAGGCTTGAGCCACCGGGCCCGGCCTCGCTTTCTCTTTTACTTAACCCCTTTGCTTCGCCTTACTATCTCTAAATTTGTAGAAATATGCTATAAATAATTCTAACCTCATTATGGGTAAAGATCTATATTTTATTGCATGTAAGTGGCAATTATTCACTAATTTGATCAATTATTTATTTAAACTGTGTGTATACACCCAGCCTTGAGCTAGAATCTGAATGTACAGGTTATATAAACAATGGTTCCTGCCCTCCAGGAGATCACAGGAAAAGGAATTAGAAAATTAAACAGTTTATTCAGGAAGAATGTGGAAACTGCTATAAACTATGATGTGGGAAACTACACTTTGTAAGCATGCTATGGGTAAACAGAGGAGGCAGGCACACCTAAGGCAGGCTGGTGGCTGATTTCAGAAATGCAGATGACCGTGACAGAAACATTTATCTGATGATATGGCACGTGACCTAAGTCTTAGTGAATGTGTAATTGTTATCAGGAGAAGGACATTCCAGCCAAAAAGAACAACACAGGAAAGATGTAGAGATATGGCATATGTTTTCTGAAAGGGACTATATATTTTTATCTCTAGTTGAAGAGTAAAGTACTAGTCAGGAACTAATATGCCTGAAACTAGTAAAGAAGGCAGAGACCAGATTATGAAGTGCCTTGTATGCCATGTTAAATCAATTCAACAAATGCTTATTGCGTTCTCACTCTGCTTCAGAGAATTATTTGCTAGGCTGAGGCTACCTAGTGCCCAATGAAACAGAAATGCTTATTTGTTCTTGTTAGTATATTGTCTAATTCAGTAGTCAGATAACCCAGGGATAATATTCACCTGGTACTTACTGGTACAACAATTTTCAGTTGTTAGAATTCTGAAACATTTACATGTACTGACAAGTAGCCACTTCTCCAATCTCTAAAATTGCTCCATAATTCTCTGGCTGCTGGCCCTTCCCCAGTCTAGCAGTACTTCTGACTCATCTGTACCCATGTCATACTGATTAAATATTTTGAGAGCTACCTTGTGAACATAATTGAATAATCCCCACCACACACACATACAACACACACACACACACAATTACGAGCACAAATTTGGCTAGTGAGCATGAAGGGTGAAGAAAAAAAAATGTATAATGAGAAAGAATACCAGGAGGATCAAATTTAGATTAGGGAGATGAGTGAAGTCTGCAGTATGCTGAAAATCGAATGAGAAGGAGGTTGAAATGTATCTCATGTACCATAGTAACTAATTAAGCTATTTGGCAGAGGATTAACAAAGTCTGTTGGATATTTTAGTTAATATTATTTGTGGCAGGGAGAGGGTGGTTGTTCCAGAGGCATGGATGAGAAACAATGAGGGGATTAATTTAGGCAGTGGAGAAGGGAGGAAGCATTCATTGTTTGCAGAAGATAGTAGGGATGAGTGAGATTTGTATATGTGTCTGGTATGTGTGTATCTCTATATTCTAGTGTAATTCATGATCTCTAATGATGGCAGCAGGCACATGAGTAGAAAGGAGCAAGTGATATTACAAAGGCCATGAGAACTGCTGTCAAAGCCCTTCCTGGTGTCTGGACTTGAGATACAAATTCAGTGTCCAATGAGATACGAATTCAATGTCCAGTCACCAGCTTTGCAGTTTCAGAAATTCAGCGTTGTCAGCTACCTTAGAAAGTATTCGCACTTCAGGAGACAGGTTCACATTGTTTTCCACTCATCAAACCCAAAGGGACTGATTTGTAAATCACAATACCAATTTCCAACTTTTTCGTGAGAGAATATCCGGCAAACTTGGCAGTCTTGCCCTTTTGCCTAGAACCCTTCTTGTTGGTGGAAATAACTACTCCTTGGACAAAAGCATATAATTATTTTAAAAAATCATAGTCACAAGTTTATTGACATTTAAGGATATCAGGAAGTAGCTTGATGTACTAATGAAAAATTTATATCAAACTACTACAGCTGGAAGAAATGTTCTTATCTACACTAGACACATTTCTTTATTTAGAATTAACTGAACCAACTTTACTCAAGATTTTGGGAGGATAAACTAACATACCTGGGTGAGAGGATAGGGGAGAAAGTCTAGCAAAATTTGGAAACACAGGGTTTAAAAAATTTGAAAGATTTTAGCCTTATTTTCTCTAAGGATGTTAAGTGTCTTTAATATGCCAGTATGTATATTCTCTCTCTCTCTCTGTGCGTGTGTGTGTGTGTGGATTTGAATGGGACTCTATTTACAAAGTTGAAGCTCAGTGAAAATACTGCGCTAATGTGTCATCTCTTTGTGATCAAATATTGTATTTTTTATTATTGAAAAAATAATAAAAGAACTTAATCTTTTGCACATTAAAACAAATCTCGATGTGTATTTAATGAAAATGCAAACAATTGAATTAATCAATGAATTAAGTAATCCTTTATCCTGGGTGAGGAGGACATTTTTTAATATTTTTTCCAGATACTTATTTACCGTATTTGTTTACCAAGGTATTGGCTTAATCATTCACCAAATGTTTGCTTAGTTGATCACTCCTCCATTCTTAGAAAAAATGTGGGTAAGCATCAATCTTGACACAATCCTATGCATTTAGACATTCATATGCAGCTGGGAGAAGCTAGTCCAGGAGGTATCTTACAGTTAAGATAAGGAGTATGGAGCCACAAACTCTGGGCTGACACTTTGAGATTAGAAATGAATGAGGAGGCCTAAATGCTCCATTTTAGCCTCTTTCCAGTTCCTCTTCACCTATTCCCTGCTCCCAAATTCCTCATCTTTACTCTGGCCCGACATTCTCTACATTTTAGACATTTAGATAAAACTCTAGATAAGACGGAAAATTACATTTCTTGAATATTTAAATTTGTGATATGAGAATTGTATTATTTCATATAAGAGCTTTAAAAGACATTTCTCCATAGAATTAACTGAAATATCAGTCTGCAGGAAATATGGGTCACAGAGCATGCTATAGGATGCTGGTAGCATTATACCTTTTAAGAATTCAGTTTGGACTGTAAATTCTCAATAAAATTCTACAGGCTTACTGTTTCTGACCAATCCAGTTCTCACATTCACCTGTGGATTCTCTTCACTCCATTCCCCATGCAGGGAAACTTCTATTTAGGGTGTTGGTGGTACAAAAGAAATAGGGCAGAGGAAAAACTCCATCTGACTAACCAAGCATATGTCCAATTATTTTCAATATTAATGCCCAGACCTCCCCTTTGAAGCTCAAATTTGACTGTGTCTTCTCTTCTGTTACTTCTAAAATGAGGTAGGTGCACTAGAATTAGAATCCTATCCGAAGAAGAATGCAAAGTCCAAGGTTCTGTGGGTAGAGGGAGAAAACATTAATGAATACCACATAATATTATCTTGTGATATATAAATCAGTTTTGTAAAAGAGATTTATATTTGAATTTTAATTTGACCTATAATTTCCCAGGAACACCTCCATTTTACAAGTCATATTTGACTGATAAGTTAATGTTTGTATTCTTTATCTTTAATAGCTCTTTTCGGATTTTTTTGCATCATGTTTGAGTTTGTAATCATATTTCATGAGGGTTTGTGTCTAGGCATGTTTGTTCAAACCTAAACCATGTACCTTACAGTAAAAGGACAAAATTCATATCTATGTAATCTAGCTTTCAGTATTAGTTATGTACCTTATGTGTAATTTCATCTAAGTTATTTATTCTTTATGACATCTCATCTATAAAAAAAGAGATAATTATATCTGTCCCACCCTAAACTGTAACATTTTTGTAAGCACCAAACAAGAAATGTAATAGTTATAGCTTTTCAATATTTTGTTTTCTTGTTGGTTAATTTTAAGAAGTATGACATTTTAGAAATACGATTTTAAGTATATTTTGTTCTACTAAACAGGCATGTTTTCCATTTATTTTATTTAGATAATAAGTTTCCCCTCTCTTCAGAAAGCACATTTATGTTTTCTTAGTATTTCACAGAACCATTTATTTCTACTCAGTGCTTATTGCAGATAATTAATGAAACCTGAGCTCCACAAACTGCTGCTACTAAGTTTTGTCTGTCTGGTGATTGCCCTTCATACCTATTTGCTAAATTCTAAAACTTACCAACTTATCTCCCTTCATTTTTGCTGATTTCTGCTATAATTTTCTGTGGATTTCCTGTTTGAGAAATGAGGCCCACATTCATAGTTTTTACTTACTTATAAAGCATATAATTAGATATATTCTTTCAGTTCTCTACCACTCATTTTTCTTCTATAATATTTCAAACATGATCCTTTCCACATTTTTTTTTCTGGCTTCCAAATTTTGTTTTACATTTACTTAGGAGATTATATGCTGTCTGCATGCACTTCCAAATAATTCCAGTGTAGAGTTCAGGTGGTTAGAGTATAGGGCTAGGGTGATTTTTATGAATAAAACTAAACTGTTGATGAATTTAAAAAATAAATTTTCCTGTGTTAATTTTTTAATCAGTTGAAATTTCACCAGCATTTTCAAAAATATGATACCAAAAATAACTATTAAAATTTATGCCTTCCATTTTTTTTAAACCCCAACGTGCATCATCTACAATTGATTGAAGAATTGCCATGAGACAGTTTTCCCACTGAGGCAACATGCTGTGTAATCTAAGAGCTGTATAAAGCTGAGCAAGTCACTTGATATCTTTGGGTCTCAGTTTCCTCATCTGTAAAATTAGCACATTGAAAAAAAAATGCTAGGAAAATCTTTCACTGTAAATTTTCTGACTTAGGCATTGATTATGCTTTGGTCTATTTATTTATTTATTTTTATAATTTTAACTTTATTTTAGATTTGGGACTACATGTGCAGATTTGTTACATGAGTATATTGTTTGACACTGAGGCTTGGGGTACAAATAACACTGTAAGCCAGGTCAAGTACTGAACATAATACTCAATACGTAGTTTTTCAGCCTTGGCTTCTCTTCCTCTTTGTTCCCATCCTTCTGTCCATGTGTAACCACTGCTTAGCTCCAATTTATGAATGAGAACATGTGGTATTTGGTTTTCTCCTCCTACATTAAGTTGCTTAGGATAATGGCCTAGAGCTGCATCTATGTTGCTTCAAAGGACATGATTTTCTTCTTTTTATGACCGTGTAGTATTCCATGATGTGTATGTAATATATTTTCTTTATTTGGTCGACCATTGATGGCCACCTAAGTTATTCCATATCTTTGCTGTTGTGAATAGTGCTATGATGAACATGAGTGCATGTGTCTTTTTGGTAGAACAATTTATTTTCCTTTGGGTATATACCCAGTAATGGGATTCCAGGATTCCTGGGTTGAATGGTAGTTCTGTTTATTTATTTATTTATTTTTTGATACAGCATCTCACTCTGTCACCCAGGCTGGAGTGCAGTGGTGTGAATACTGATCACTGTAGCCTTGACCTCCTTGGCTCAAGTCATTTTCCCACCTCAGCCTCCTGAGTAGCTAAGACAACAGTCATGGTCTTTTAAAAAATTTTTGTACAGACACAGTCACTACAAAAAATGCTCAGCTTATTTTTTAGATTTTTTTTTTTTTTTTTTTTTTTTAGAGACAGGGTCTCATCATGTTGCCCAGGCTAGTCTCAAATTCCTAGCCTCAAGCCATCCTCCTGCCCTGGTCTCCCAAAGTGCTGAAATTACAGTCATGAACCACTGTGCCTGTCCAGGTAGTTTTAAGTTCTTTGGAAAATCTCCAAACTGTTTTCCATAGTGGCTGACCTAATTTACATTCCCACCAACTGTATGTAGGTGTTCCATTTTCTCCACAACCTCATGGACATCTGTTATTTTTTGACTTTTTAATAATAACCGTTCTGACTAATGCGAGATGGTATCTCATTGTAGTTTGGATTTGCATTTCCCTGATGACAGTGGTGCTGAGCATTTTTAAAATATGTGTTTTGGGCACTTGTCTTCTTTTGAGAAATGCCTGTTCATGTTATTTGCCCACTTTTTAGTGGAGTTATGGTTTTTTATTTGTTACATTATTTAATTTCCTTGTAGATTATGAGTATTAGATCTTTGTCGAATGCACAGTTTGTGAATATTTTCTCCCATTCTTTATGTTGTCTGTGTACTCTGTTGATTGTTTGTTTGTTTATTGTCTGTTTTCTGTGTTGAAACTGTTTAGTTTAATTATGTCCTACTTGTCAATTTTTGTTTTTGTTGAAACTGCTTTTGAGGACTTAGTCATAAATTATTTGCCAAGGCCGATGTCCAGAATGGTATTTCCTACATTTTCTTTTAGGATTTTTATAGTTTGAGGTCTTACATTTAAATCCTTAATCCATCTTGAGTGAATTTTTTTATATGGTCAAAGGCAAGAGTCCAATTTTATTCTTGTTCATATGGCTAGCCAGTTATCCCGGCACCATTTATTGATTAGAGAATGATTTTCCCATTGCTTATTTTTGTCGACTTTGGTTGTAGATGTACAGCTTTATTTCTGGGTTTTCTATTCTGCTCCATTGGTCTATGTGTCTGTTTTTGTACCAGTACCATGCTCTTTTGGTTACTGTAGCCTTATAGGAGAGTTTGAAGTTGGGTAATGGGTAATGTGATGACTTTGGCTTTGTTGTTTTTTGCTTAGGATTGCTTTGGCTATTCATGCTTATTTTTTATTTCATATGAATTTTAGAATTTTTTTTCTAATTCTGTGAAAAATAACATTGATACTTTCATGGCAATAGTGTTCAATCTGTAGATTGCTTTTGGCAATATGACTGTTTTAACAATAGTGACCCTTCCAATCTGTGAGCATGGAATATTTTTCCATTTGTTTGTGTCATCTGTGACTAATTTCAGCACTATTTTGTAGTTCTCCTTGTAGAGATCTTTCACCCCCTTAGTTAGATTATTTCTAGGTATTTTATTTGTTTTGTGGCTATTGTAAATGTGATTTCATTCTTAATTTGGCTCTCAGCTTGAACATTATTGGTGTATAGGAATGCTACAGATTTTTGTACATTGATTTTGTATCCAGAGACTTTACTGAAGTGATATGTCAGGTCTAGGCACATTTTGGCAGAGTCCTTGGCGTTTTGTAGGTATGTAATCATATTATTGGCAAAAAGAGATAATTTGACTTCTTTTCCTATTTGAATTCCTTTTATTTCTTTCTCTTGCCTGATTGCTCTGACTAGGACTTTCAGAACTATGTTGGATAGGAGTGGTGAGAGTGAGCATACTTTTGACCTATGGATTGTATTCTGTTTCTCTTGACTAATCTGGAGGTTAGTAGAGGTGGATTTTCATCCCAGTTCTGCCATTTACTTACTGGTAACTTTGATAAAGTTACTTGCTCAAGATTTTTCATTTGAGGAAATAATTGTCCAGCCTCTTGACTTTTTACCAAGAATCAGGAATCTGATGAGATATAATTTATTTAACGCATTGAGCACAGTACATGCCATTTGCAAAATGTTCAATTATTTTTAACCGGTATTTGCAATAACATCATCTCCTTTAGGTCATTGCTTTTCTCTAAACTGTACTTGATTTGTTTTGTGGTTCTTTTCAGTGTATTTCACAGATCAGAGTTCAGGAAACAGTGCAGAATTCTACAAAATATTTCAGGAAGATTTTTACAATTTGCAGAGAAGGATGGAGTGTAGGTTAGCTTTGTTAGAATGCATAAGTTAGATGTTTGAGTGTTCAAGTCAGTAATTAAAGAAAAAATGCATTATTTAAATAAGCAACAGATAATAATGTAATCAAATAATCCATTGCTATGTGAAAACCCTGAAAACAACGTGTTATAGAGTTAAATTGTCATTGAAAATGCCTTAAAAAGTCAATAAAATATTGTCTACTCACCAGTAGGTAGGCACTTCTACATCTTTGAAAAGAAAGTTACATCTCTTAGATTAAATAGTCATTTCCCTGTTTTTAAAAGAAACTTTAAAGAAACTTAATCGCAGAACTTTGCTAGTACCTGGTTTCATTTTTGTCTACTTAATTTTTTAATCAACATGTACACATTTTCAGAAATAATGTAAACTAGAAATGAAAAGGTAGTATTATTTTTACGTCAATTCTTTTATTATTCAATTGGGGATCCTCATATTTTCAAGACACTGTATGCTGGTGTGATGTACGTGTTTTAAATGTGTCCCCAATAAAAACATAATATAAACAAGAATCCAGTACTGAAGAATAAAATATGCTTCAAAAACTCCAAAGATAGGTTTGTTTTATAACTATTCTGATTATATTCAAGGTCAATTTTGTTTGCTAAGATTTAAAGTATATAACATAAGGAAGTCTGAGATAGGTTGTATAACCTCACTTTCCTCCTACTTGGGAATCTTGAAGGCTTTATGGCAGTATGGTCCGGCAGATTGTATATAAACAGATCATAAATCACAACTGGGGAGAATTTCAGCCACCGGTGCAGTGGTGGAAATGTAAGCCAAATGAGCAGATGGTATGGGAAACACTAGTATCTAAGCAAAACAATAAATTATCTCAATCTTTGCTTTAAAAAAATCTAAATAATCAATATCTTTATACAAAATGAAATAAAACACCATTAAATCTATGTTTTAAAATCTTCTGGGCTGGATGCGGAGACTCATGCCTGTAATCCCAGCACTTTGGCAGGCCGAGGAGGGCAGATCACCTGAGGTCAGGAGTCCAAGACCAGCCTGACCAACATGGAGAAACCTCGTCTCTACTAAATATACAAAATTAGCCAGGCATGGTGGCACATGCCTGTAATCCCAGGTACTTGGAAGGCTGAGGCAGGAGAATCACTTGAACCCAGGAGGCAGAGATTGCAGTGAGCTGAGATCGCGCCATTGCACTCCACCCTGGGCAACAAGAGCAAAACTCTGTCTCAAAAAGAAAAGAAATTGAGAAGATTGTTTCTATTAAAATTTCTCTTTAAATTTGTAGCTATCTATATTTTCAGTATTTTATAATTGCTAATTTTGTTTATTAACAATATTAAAAGACCATATAATCAATTAGACTCAAAAAAGAAAGTATATGTAAAAAAAACTTTTACTTTTAAATCATATTGAATGCATTTTAAAACCTTCAAGAATAATGCTCTATTATTTTTTCTTTTTTCATTTCATGTTTCCATGATGTTTCTATAATCTTTTAAAAACATGTGCCATTTTCTCTTATTTTAAATATTTGTACATGTGTTCTAAAAAAATACATATAATTCACTTGTTTTAAATCATTTATAACTTCACTATCCAGAGATAACCACTGTTAACGTTTATGCTTTTTCTCTTTAGTATTTTGTATTTAATCGTAATGAAATAGTAAATATAGAATATCCATCATTTCTATTTAAATTGGTAGCTATCTATATTTTAAGTACTTTTATTTGCTATCAAATTTTCATCATCATGATTTTTAATAGTTCCATAATATTTATTTCATCACATATTTGTACCAAGGTTATATAACCTTTTCTATAACGCCAGACATTCAAGTTGCTTCCCCTTTGCAAATATCATTGTAATAAACATGTTTATATATGTATTTAATGGCATCTCTGATTTGTTTCTAGACTACATTCCTATAAGAGGAATTGCCAGGTCGGAGGGCATGCACATTTTTGAAACTCTTGATACATGTTTTAAAAGTACTTTCCAGAGAGGTTTAGCCAATTTACAATCTCAAAAAAGTGTAAGAAATTGCCCAGATTATTGACTTCAACTGATCCCTTGAAACAAAGTTTGTGGCATTTAGATTGAAGGTTCAGGGTAGTCTGCTATAAATTCAAAAGCATTTCATACAATTAAATTTTTGAGAAAAAAGACATTCCATGGGAGCCTCATGGGTTACTCATACCTGGATAAACTCACCAAGGTCACACCTTAGCTTTGCATTTTGCGATGTAGGATTTGTGCTGGTCTTTAGGGACGTAAACTCTCCAACCACTCTTAGGAGATACTGATGTATGAATCAGATGACATGTTGTTAATTTACACACAGTGAGAATTACATGTGCCAAATAGGTCATAATACTAATTTTAGCAAGCAAATGCATTCTCATTTTGACTGGAAAGTCTTCTTAGAAAACTAACATCTGAAGATTACTTTTTAGTGCAGAATCATTATATAAAATAATTCAAAAAATAATAACGTTACATTTTCAAAGTATGACAACCTAAGCCATAATTTTTTGCTATAGATTATGTTCTCACATTGATTGACCAAAAGTAATTGGTCTTTAATTTCATTTTCTCCACTGTAAACTGAGCTATCACCTTCGCTTGTGGCATCTTAGTTTGGGTGTCGATCCATTTGTAAGACTATAGTTCATATTATACCAATTTTTGTTTGGTTGATATTTTGAAATAATTATGTTCTCATCAGTAACATTATAAAAACAGATTATAGCTTGGTGTTTTTGACCATCTGAACTTCTTTATTTATTTATTTATTTATTTATTTTTTCTTATCAGCATTTCATACCAGAAGTGAAATTTTTAAAACCCCTATTTTCTGGTGGCTCAAACTATTTGTGATATACACCATTCTCTATACTAATTACAATGTAAGAAAATGCAATTAGTTGCACATTTCACTTTTCAGAAATCATATTAACCTGTGATAGTGTGGTTCTTAAATTTATACACAGCCTACTTTCAAAATCTAACTTCCAATCTCAAGTATGATATTGGACAAGTCTCCTAAACTCGCTATGCTTCAAATTCTTCATTTCTGGGATGAAGTGAATAATCTTATAGACTTATTGAGAGGATTGTCAATATAAATAATTATACACAAATGCCCAGAATGTAGTAAATATTCAGTAATTCTTAACTATGATTAATTTTATTACTGCATAATAAAAACGATTGCCCAGGCACGGTGGTTCATGCCTGTAATCCCATCACTTTTGGAGGCTGCGGCAGGTGGATCACCCGAGGTCAGGAGTTCGAGACCAGCCTGACCACCATGGCAAAGCCCTGTCTCTACTAAAAATATGAAAAATTAGCCGGGCATGGTGACGGGCGCCTGTAAACCCAGCTAATCGGGAGGCTGAGGCAGGAGAATCATTTGAACCCAGGAGGCAGAGGTTGCAGTGAGCTGAGATTGTGCCACTGTGCTCCAGCCTGTAACCAAATGGTACATCTGTAGAACATTCCTATTAGAACTTTAGAACAAAACAATAATGACTGAGCACTATTATTTAATCTTATATTAGTAATACCATAAGATGTGAGACAGGTGTGTGAGTATTAAAAGAAAATAGCAAAATACTGTACATGATATGATTGCACATTAGAAAATTCAAAGGAATAAAACAGTGATTTGCAAAGGGCACAGGTGTCAGGTGACTCTCTATCCACAGATAAAACCATAGCACTTGGCGCATATTCTCTGTCTCTGCACTCAGCTTTTCTTAGGGTTAGCTTCATCATCAGGCTCCTGTCAATGCTCTTTACCCTGCCCCCAACCTCACTCCCTGACACCACAACTCAATGCTCTTCTATTTTGGCAGTAAAATGGTGTTGATGCTAGACCTTATGAATTTATACCACACCATTAGAAGAGGGAGGGTTGCTTCTAGTTTTGTTTTGTTGTAAACACAAAAACAAAAAAATATTTTTTTCCTTTCTCATGAATTACCTCAAAATATTTCCTGTGCTAAGATTGGGTTGCATTTTAATCATCCTTGAGCTGCCTTCTAAAGCTAGTGAATGGGGAATATTGATTCACTTAAGCCAATTCAGGTTACTGCTGGCTTGGATACAGAACCATCCTCACCCAAATCCTGTAGATTGAGAATGAGGTTTGTAATACAAACGAATAACCAACAAAACAAAACAAAGAAAAACCCTGAGAGTGCCCTTTAATTGAAGAAATGTAATTGGATCTAGAGTAGCAAACAAAACAACTTGTATCCACTCCATGTATAGATTCTAGATCTCAAGATCCCTTTCAGTTCCTATCAAAGAACAGCTTGAATATCCACCCCTCAACTTTCTAGCACTTTGGCCTGTTTTGAAGAGAGGTAAAGGATTAACCTGAATTCCTTCCTCTCTCCCAATGTAATGCTGTAAGAAACCAATTCATCCTAGAACTCAGACAGTAGAGTTTTTGTTTTGCTGTTGTTGTTTTTAATAGATTGTACCCCCAAAGTATTTGACTCATATGGATTGTTTCTTAGGGCTGGTGTAACAAATTACCACCAATTTGGCAACTTAACACAGAAATGTATTCTCTCACAGTTTTGGAGGCTGAAAGTTCAAAATCAATGTATCATCAGGACCATGCTCCCTCTGAAGGCTGCAGGGAAGAATCTGTTTCTTGTCTCTTCCTAGTTTCTGGTGCTTGCTGGCTGTCCTTAGAATTCCTTAGCTTGTAGCTGTATCACTTTAATTACTGCCTGTGTTTTCATATGAACATCTTTCCTCTGCTGTATGTGTGTATGTGTGCAAATCTTCCTTTCCTTATGAAGACACCAGCCATTGAATTTAGGGCTCACCCTGCTATGAGTGTGAATTGTATCCACCCAGTTTAGTATGTGGAAGCCCTAATCCCCCATGGAACTGTGTTAGAGATAAGGCCTTTAAGGAGGTGATTAAGGTTCAATGAGGCCATAAAGGTGCGGCCCTGATCCATAGAACTGGTGCTCTTATGAAAAGATGAAGAGGCATCAATATTCTCTCTCTACTATGTGAGGACACAGCAAGAAGGCAGCAGTCTAACAAGCTGGGAAGAAAGCCCTTATGAGAGCCTAGCCATGCTTGCCCCTGAGCTCAGATGTTTAGCCTCCAAAACTGTGAGGAAATAGATTGATGCTGTTTGAACAACCCAGTCTATGACATTTTGTATGGCAGCCTGAGCTAACTAATACACAGCCTGGTCTAGTATGACCTAATCTAAACTTGATCACATTTGTAAAAATCCTATTTCCAAATAAGGTTACATACACTGATATGCTGGATGGGACTTCAACTTACATTTTGGGGGGATACAATTCACTCCAGAACACTATATTATTTTTTAAATCTTACTAAGAAATTTGTGTTATGGCAATGTGTTTCTGTTAATAAACAGATGCTCCAGGCTTCCAATTTATTCTAACCTTCTTAGTATGTGGTAGCAAAAGATAAGCCCTAAATAATTCAATACATTTCAAACTTTGGGCAACAGTTATATTTGTGCACAAATGTTATTTTGTGTGTACATATTAAGTCAAAGACTGAACTTTGTAAGATTATACCCAGTAATAGCCTATTTCCAGATAGCTAGGTCCACAGAGCCTAAAACAAATATCCAAAAGGAGAACTTAGAGAGACTGCCAAAGAATCTATATATTTCTTACGATTAAACTGTTATCATAGAGCCAAAATCTAAGTTTATTATACGGAGGTTAAAACGGGCACTGAGTTTCAGGAACTGCAGTGGTCTTATTTGTGGGATGGTAGTTAAGAGACTTATTAAAATATTTTAGATATGATGTTAGAAGCACCAAGGGATATGGTCATAGTTAAAGCAAAATAGGCCATGAATTAAAAATTGCTGAAGCTGAGTAATGGTAAATGAGTTTCATTTTATTTATTCTGTTTCTTTTTCTTACATGTATAAACTTTTCCATATAAAAATTTAAAAATGTAAGACGTCAGAAAATAATAAAGCAGAAAAATACTTGACATATCACTTAGTTTGCACATTTATCCAAAGTCTCAAAGAGATTTTTATCTTATTAGACTTACCTTAATTTCTTAAAAAATACATTACTGACATAAAATTTGATAAATTTGCTACTATGTTTTATTTTTAAAATGATCAGTAGGGAAATATAATGAGTATTACACTATTGAAAATAATTGATTCCCACATTTTCTTTCTGTATCTAATTACAATAAATATGAACAACAATCTTAATCAATAGAACGAAGAACAAAAATGCCTGAAAGACCAATAAATACTTACATTATGATGGAAGAAGTAGCAGCCAAATGATAAGAACTAGCCCAAGGGAATGTCAAGGAGACCTATAACAGGATGCTATCAAAACTGAAACCCGGCCCATCACCCAGTCTCCCCAGAGAAAACATGATTTTCATAATCTGGTTTTCAAAAGCAAAAAGCCTCCACTAAACCCTGAAAGCAAACTATATTGAAGTCATTTTATGCAAATTGAATATATGCAATTATAAACGTGTACTATATGAACTTATTGAAAAGACCAAAAGTGTACAAAAATAATGAAAAAAACTAAAAACCACAAAAATCAACTAAGCTACAAAGGTTTTTCATTCCGAAGCTTTCATGCCATAGGTAGAAATCAGATGAGCAACTGCTCCAGGATGTTGTAAATAGGACTCAATGCTAATCTATTCTTTCATGTAAATTTTAAAATGCCTTTAACAGTATGTCTTAAAGTGTGAACTGTTTTCATAAGAATTACTTGGCGTGCTTATTTAAAGTAAACATTCTTATGTGCACTTATGTTTGGGTGTCCTCTGATTTATAAATCCTATATAATGTGATTGATTCTTGACACCCTCAGCTTCTGTCAATATCAGCATGCCACTATGCTAGAGTTCATGCCATATTTAACAATATTTTTGATGCTTTGGAAAAGGATTTACACAGTGCTTGTTTAAGTAAGACAGTTTGTCACTGGACATGTAATCAAGGGACACACTGTAGTCAAGGGACACAAGAGAACTTAATGGGTTAAGAGTACAAACTGTGTTTCTAGACTACAGAATTTTGAATTCTGCTCCCAATGCTTCTTAGCTATGTGTTATCAGGGATGTTCATTGATCTCTCTGAGTCTCAGTCGACTCAAGAATAAAATATAGAAAACATTTAAATTCTAGGTTTTGTAAAATATTCTTGAGGAAAAGATATGTGTTTACCTCTTTCTAGACTTATTTAAGAAAGAGTTTTAATAATATATGCTCTGTTTACAAAAGAACTAACAAATGCTGAAATTAGTTTCTTCTCTGTGATTTAAAATTTTGATTAAGAGCATTTTTGTGGTATACATAAGGAATTAAAATAGTAGGCACTAGATTATGAAATATACACTTGGCTTGGGACTTGATTTCATAAAAATTGTATCCTGGTAAAGTTAGTTGGTTGCTTTTAGGCTATACGATAGGTATCTCACCACAGCAAAATGACTGAGTATATTTATCTGTGTTGTGGTCTGGATGTTTTGTCCTCTTCATATCTCATGCTGAAATGTGATCGTTGATGTTGGATGTGGGGCCTGGTGGGAAGTGATTAGGTCATGGAAGCAGATCCCTTATAAATGGCTTAGTACCATCCCCTTGGTGCTAAGTGAGTTCTTGTTCTGAGTTCATGTGATAACTGGTTGTTTAAAAGAATGTGGCACCTTCCTCCACCTAGTTCCCCTCTCACTGTCACCATGACACACCTGCTCACCCTTTGCCCTCCGTCATGATTGGAAGCTTCGGGAGGCAGTCACCAGAAGTAGATGCCAGTGCCATGTATCCTGTACAGCCTGCAGAACCATGAGCCAATTAAATCTCTTCTCTGTATAAATTACCCAGCCTCAAGTATTCCTTCATAGCAATAAAAATTGAGCAAAAATTTCTTCCTTTCTTATTAGCAATGTCTAGGTTTTTTTTTTTTTTTTTTTTTTTTTTTTGAGACTCCTCACTCCACTCTGTCAACCAGGTTGGGGTGCGGTGGTGTAATCTTGGCTCACTGCAACATTTGCCTCCCAGGTTCAAGGGATTCTTGTGCGTCAGCCTCCCAAGTAGATGGGATTACAGGCGCACACCACCACGACCAGCTAATTTTTGTATTATTCGGAGAGAAGGAATTTTACTATGTTGCCCAAACTGGTTTTGAACTTCTGCCCTTAAGTGATCCGCACCCCCCTGGCCTCCCAAAGTGCTGGGATTATAGGCATGAGTCACCATGACTGGCCTGCTATGTCTAGTGTTGAACATGTATCTTTGTTAAAACAAATCTTACTATTTTAAACTTTTTTTATTTCAATCATACATTTTTAGATAAAATTTACATGAAATACAGTGATCTTAAGTGTACAACTCAGTGACTTTTGACAAGTGTGTACACTCTTATAACCATCACTCAGATCAATACAAAGAGAATTTCCATTATTTCAGAAAGTTTCCTGTGCCCCATTGCTATTAATTACCCCAACTCTCCCTTCCATTCCTTGGGAAGCACAGTTGTCATTTTATTCTGCCAAATTAGTTTGATGTTTTCCTGAATGCCACATAAATGAAATATTACTGTATGCAATATTTTGTTTGCATAAACTTTTTGATATTCATTCATGTTATTGTGTGCATCAAGAGTTTGCTCTACTTTTTAAATTTCTAGGTAGCGTCCCATTGTATGCACCGTAGGGCATTTATCTATTGTCCCTGTGATAGACATTTGAGTTATTTCCTTTCTGGGCCTATATTGAACCATATCACTGTGAACATTGTTGTTTAAATCTTTGTGTTACCCTATCTCTTTATTTCTCTTCAATCAGTACCTATGAATGAAATTGCTGGGTCACAGAGAAGGTGTATGTTAAACTTCATAAAAATTGACAAATAGTTTCCCAGAGTGGTTTACCATTTGATATGCTTGCTAACAGTGTGTGAGTTTGATTTGCTCCACATGCTCATTAATATTATCAGTCTTTTTAATTTCAGCCATTCTGTTTGGTAAACCAGATGTTACCTGTCCTTACACTTCATTTTAAAGCCTTTTCCCATATGTTTCTTTTACATACATAAAGGAATAACTCAATTGAGTGAATCCAAAAAATAATGTGGAGCTTATGCATTCAAAAATAGTTACTCAGTTCTACTACACTGTAATATAATATGAATTTGAGAAAGTTACTGAAAATCTTTGTTTTTGTTTTTCTTTTCTCCAAAATGAGAGTAGATATTGTACCTACTTTATAGGGCTGTTATGAGGATTAAATGAGTCAACATAGTGATTCAGGGTCTGACACATAATAAACCCTCAATGAGCAATATTAATACTATTAATTCATTAATAATACATTAAATTAATAAGTAGTACTCTATTATTAATATTAAGGGCCAGGCATTTTTCTATCCTTTGAGAGAAAAAATATTATTAAACTAGATGTTACCTGTCCTTAATGAAGTTCATTCTCAATGAAATCAATATAGCTGACTTTAACAAAAATATATACATTTAATATAAAGATAACTAAGTCATTTTCTCTACTCATTTTACTTTTTGTCCTTCTTTTATAAACAAATGAACCAAAAAAACACAGAAGGAAAGAAATTTTAAAATTATATGTTTAACATCTTTGACCAAGAAATTGTATAGACTGCACCCCTGTACAATGTAAAGATTAATATTTTACTCTTTTCTTGTGGACATTTTCAGAACTGTTAAGATAGATTTTTTTGTTTGAATATATTTTGCAAATTTTATTTTGTTGAAATATGGTCTTATATCTATCAAAATTCATATGTCTCAACTTTTAATGTATCATTCATTCTTTCTTTCTATTTGGACTTTGGCCAAATTGTGCTCAAATAACCATGAGATGAGTCATTTCAAAATAACCATTTGCTACTACATGTCTTACTGCCTGTAAGGTTCATGAATCAGAGTTAGGCTTTATTCATTGTATGCCTCCTGTGTGTCACTATAGTTCTTGGCATTTAGTGAGGGAAGAACAGCATTCACTTAACACTAGTGTCCTAAACACTCCACTTTGCACTTTACATAAGTTTCTAACCAAATCCATACCTAAGTTCCTGGTACCAGGGAGGCACTCAAGAAATAACTTTAGGATGAGAAGGACAAAGAAAAAGGAAAAAGGGGATTATATTATTAGGATAGAGGCTAAGAAAACACACCATAGCGACCCCCCGAAAACAGTGGGTTAAACAAAATGGAAGTTTATTTTTCTCTTGTATTCCATAGTAGACAGGTGCTACAGGGATTACTCTGCTCTGACATCCCTTAGGCCAGACTGTTGGCCTTGTCTTCATGTTTGAATCTGACTTGTATTGCATTTGCATTCCTGTTTATGGGAAAGGTGAAATGAATGAAACAAAGTAAAGTCATTTTCTTTTAAGAATGGGACACAGAAGTTTTACCAGTCATTTCTGCTCATATTTTATTGATGAGAGCTGAGTCACAGAAACACATTAGGCTGCAGGGAGTTCAGAGAATGGATTCTTGAGCTGGATGATCATTTGCCCTACTTAAAACTAAAAAGACAAAGGGGAGAATGGATATTGTGGGACATTAAGTTGTCTCAGTTATAAGGAAAAAGGAAAAGAAGTAAAAGAAAAATGTCATTGTGATACAGATGTAAAAATCATGGAATTTTAAGATGGAGATATCAAGGCTTAGAGAAATTTGCCTGCGATCCTACAGCTAGTAAGTGCAGGAGTTTGGATGTAAATTCAAGTATCATAAGGCTGATGATAATGACGATTATGTCCCTAAACCTTGTAGTTTTTCTCCTACACTTCATCTGCTATAGTTTGGATATTTGTCTCCTCCAAATCTTATGTTGAAAGGTGATCCCCAATATTGGAGGTGGGGTATAGTAGAAGGTGTTCGGGTCATGGGGATGGATCCCTCATGAATATCTTGGTGCCCTCCTCAGTAATGAATGAGTTATTTCTCCATTAGTTCACACTAGACATGGTTGTTTAAAACGTTGTGGCACCTACACCTCCTCTCTTTTGCTCCTTCTCTTGCCATGGGGCATACCTATTCTTTTTTTGCCTTCTGCCATGATTGTACGTTCCTGAAGTTCTAACCAGAAGCAGATGCTGGCGCCATGCTTCTTATATAGCCTACAGATCCATGAGCCAAATAAATCTCTTTTCTTTATAAATTACCCAATCTCAGGTATTCCTTTATAGCAATGCAAATGGAATAATACACATTTCTTCATAAATGGTACTCAAATGTTTACCAAAGAAATTGTGATATGGTCTGGCTCTGTGTCCCCATCAAATTTCATCTTGAATTGTAATCCGAATTGTAATACCCACAGGTTGGGAGAGGGACATCATGGGAGGTAATTGAATCATGGTGGGTGGTGGGGGTTTCCCCTGGTTGTTCTCATGATAGTGAGTGCTCATGAGATATGATGGTTTGGTAAGGGGCTTTTCCCCCTTCACTCTGAACTTCTCTCATTCTCCTTCTTGCCATCATGTGAAGACGGATGTATTTGCTTACCCTTCTGCCATGATTATAAATTTCCCAAAGCTTCCCAAGACGTGCTGGACTGTGAGTCAATTAAACCTCTTTCCTTTATAAATTACCCATTCTCTGCTTTATAGCAGCATGATAAGGGACTAATATAGTAAATGGGTACCACAAAGAGTGGTGTGCTGTTGTAAAGACATCCAAAAATGTGAAAGCGACTTTGGAACTAGGTAACAAGCAGAGTTTGGAACAGTTTGGAGGGCTCAGAAGAAGACAGGACAATGTGGGAAAGTTTGGAACTTCTTAGAGACTGGGAATGCTCAAAGACAGAAGGATGGGGGAAAATAAAGGAACTTCCTAGAGACTTGTAGTTTTGACCAAAATGCTGATAGTGATATGGACAACGAAGTCCAGGCTTCGATGGTCTCAGATGGAGATGAGAAACTTGCTGGGAACTGGAGCAAAGATGACTCTTGCTGTGCTTTAACAAAGAGACTGGTGGCATTTTACCCTAGCCCTAGAGATCTGTGGAACTTTGAACTTGAGAGAGATGATATAGGGAATCTGGTGGAAGAAATTTCAAAGCAGCAAAGCATTCAAGGGGAAGCAGAGGATAAAAGTTTGGAAAATTTTCAGCCTGGCAATGCAGTAAAAAAGAAAAACTCATTTTCTGATGAGAAATTCAAGGCAGCTAAAGAAATTTGCATAAGATACCAAGAGGTGAAGGTTAATCACTAAGACAATGGGAAAAATATCACCAGGACACGTCAGAGACATTCATGGCAGCCCCTCCCATCACAGACCTGGAGGTCTAAGAGGGAAAAATGATTGTGTGGATGGGGCCCAGGGCCACCCTCCTATATGCAGCCTTGGAGCATGGTGACCTGCATCCCAGCTACTTCAGCTCCAGCCATGGCTAAAAGGGGCCAGGGTACAGCCTGGACCATTACTTCAGAGGGTTCAAGTCCCAAACCTTGGCAGCTTCCACATTGTGTTGGACCTGTGGGTACACAGAAATCAAGAATTGAGGTTTGAGAACCTCTGCCTAGATTTCAGAGGATGTGTGGAAATGCCTGATTGTCCAGGCAGAAGTTTGCTGCAGGGTTTGAGCCCTGATGGAGAACCTCTGTTAAGGCAATATGGAAGGGAAATGTGAGATCTGAGTCCCCACACAGAGTATCCACTGGGGTACTACCTAGTGGAGCTGTGAGAAGACGGCCACCATCCTGCAGACCACAGAATGGTAGATCCATTGAAAGCTTGAGCTGTGGGCCTGGAGAAGCCATGGACACTCAACACCAAGTCATGAAAGCAGCCAGGAAGGGTGGCTATACTCTGCAAATCTTCAGGGGCAGAGCTGCCCAAGGATATGGGAATCCAACCCTTGCATCAGCATAAACTGGATGTGAGACATGGAGTCAATGCAGATCATTTTGAAACTTTCAGGTTTAATAACTGCCCTATTGGATTTTGGACTTGCATGGGGCCTGTAGTCCCTTTGTTCTGACCAGTTTCTCCCTTTTAGAACTGGTATATTTACCAAATGCCTGTAACCTAATTGTATCTAGGAAGTAACTAATTTGCTTTTGATTTTACAGGCTCCTAGATAGAAGGGACTTGCCTTAATTCAGATGAGACTTTGAACTTGGACTTTTGGGTTAATGCTGGACTGACTTAAGACTTTGGGGGACTGTTGAAAAGGTATTATTGTTATTCCAAATGTGAGGACATCAGATTTGGGAGGGGCCAGGGTCAGACTGGAATGATATGGTCTGACTCTGTGTATTTACCCAAATCTCATCTTGAATTGTAATCTAATTGTAATCTTCACATGTTGGGGGAGGGACCTAGTGGGAGGTGATTGAATCATGGGGGCAGTTCTTGTGTACTTTTGTCATGATAGTGAGTGAGTTCTCATGAGATCTGATGGTTTCATAAGGGACTTTTTCCCCCTTTGCTCTGCACTTCTTTCATTCTTCTTCTTCCTGCCATTATGTGAAGAAAGATGTGTTTGCTTTCCCCTGCCATGATTGTAAGTTTTCTGAGGCTTCCCTAGCCGTGAGGAACTGTGAGTCAATTAAAACCTCTTTTCTTTATAAATTACCTAGTCTCAGGCAGTTCTTTATTAGCAGTGTGAGAATGGACTAGTACATTGCATTTTTGTATACAAAGGTATAAAGTCCCACAGATTATATAGCTTTATGCCATCATTAGTAAGTTCCTGTTCTCCAAAATGGAATTATTACTTTAAAAGTATGTCACAGTGGCTCACACTTTGGGAGACCAAGGCAGGCAGATCATGAAATCAGGAGATCGAGACCATCCTGGCTAACATGGTGAAACCCTGTCTCTACAAAAATACAAAAAATTAGCCAGGCGTGGTGGTGGGCACCTGTAGTCCCAGCTACTTGGACGGTTGAGGCAGAAGAATGGCGTGAACCCAGGAGGCGGAGGTTGCAGTGAGCTGAGATCGCCCACTGTACTCCAGCCTGGGCAACAGAGCGAGACACCATCTCAAACAAAACAAAACAAAACAAAAGTATATCACACTGCGTTATAGTTTTCAAAGTGCTTACAGGTACAGAATCTCATGTTATTATCATAATATATCTGTGAAGCACGCAGAGGAAGTATGATTGTTACAATTAACCTATGAGAAAATTTAAGCGGGGAGATTCAACAGCTTGTAATATTAGCAAGAGTACAAGACAATGACTAAGGGCTAAAACCTATTCTCATTCTTCCTTCCTCAGAATTCAATGCCTACTTTGGAAAAGATTCAGAAAGGGTATTAATAAACTCATTAGAGGCCAGGCGCGGTGACTGATGCCTGCAATCCCAGAACTTTGGGAGGCTGAGGTAGGCAGATCACGAGGTCAGGAGATCAAGACCATCCTGGCTAACATGGTGAAACCCTGTCTCTACTAAAACTACAAAAATTAGCCGGGCATGGTGATGGGCGCCTATAGTCCCAGCTACTCTGGAGGCTGAAGCAGGAGAATGGTGTGAACCGGAGGTGGAGCTTGCAGTGAGCTGAGATCAGGTCACTGCACTCCAACCTGGGCGACAGAACGAGTCTCCATCTCAAAAATAAATAAATAAATAAATAATAAACTCATTAGAAATGTGGTGTAAAAGCTTATTACACAATTATACTGAATTCGGTAGTAGCTATAAGGGGTTATAATTATTTTTACATTTATGTAACCAAATGCTAACTACCCTTTTATGAGTCATTCCTGTTGAGCACTAGCTATACCTAGATGGATAACATGATTCATGACCCTGTTGGCCAATTTAACATTGTCTAGAGAAAATTAGAGGTTCTCTTTGATTTATTTGGTAGATATTTTATAAAAGATTTTTTTGAAAGCCAGTAAAGGTTTTTTCTCTTTGTTTACTATTTTTTTCTAAAGTAACTATTACTCTACCATACCCAGTTACTTCATATTTCAAATAGCAAATCCAAGACAAAGTCAGAAAATTTTGTAAAAAGAGATGCTGAAATTAGTACTAATGTCAGCATTTTGAAAATTTAGGACATTATGAGACATCAATGAGACTAATTTAGTCATTTAAATAGAGAAGTTGACAGTGAACTCAAAATACCACCTTAGTGACTACAGCAGAAATCTGAACCGTCAGCATTCTGTCACATGTTAGAGTTTATAACCAGAAATCAAAATTTATCTCCAAGAAGTTCTACCTCCTGATCAACTGTTTTCATCAACAATCACCTCTTAAAATGGCAACAATTAGTCTCAGGCTTTTACATTTAAATGGATAAATTTCACTTGCCTTCTTTTTGTTGTTTGTTTCCTGTCACTGAAATACTATGACAACTTCAGGGTGAATGGAATGAAAAAGGCAAAAGCAGGAAACATATCAGAGATAATTATTTTTGTTCTGGTTATTGCTTGGGCATAGTTGGAGAGGTTAGGTATGATGGAGAATTGTGAGGGAAGTTCATGTTTCTGCCCTTCAAGGGTTAATAGTGTGGGGTAGATGAGACTCAGCAAATAGAAAACTTTAAAGAAAACTATATCCTCAAGTGCTAGGTCATATAGAATGGACCACGAATAAAGTAGGAGGGAAAAGAGAGAGACATCACTGATGTATAAGTAATTGAAGGTAGAGAAGCTCTCTTGGGCTTTCATGTAGTCATATGAGTTTGAAACATTCAGTGTTTTTGCTCTCAATAATGCGACTGAATATACCATGCTTGTGACATTTTTGTAAGAATTACCATTAAAAAAAAATGCTGGAAAGTTACCAATTGTACTATTGTTTTTTAAAAACACTAAACTCTGATAAAAGAAAAAAGCAATATATTTTGTTATAAAAGAAAAACTTTCCATATCCAAATTACATTGTTCATATAATTCAGATCTGTATATATATGGCTCCAAAGAGAGGAAAATACAGTCACATGAAATGCCCATGCTTTGTTGACATATTTGTTTATGAATCAGGGATTCCTTAGTTCATCCATTTAGTGAATACATATTCCATCATGCTGAAGGTTACATGAAAAGATGATTTCTAATGTAAGTTGTTTGCAATTTCGTTTTCTGTAAGAGCATATTCAAATCATAAACTTTTTCTGTAAATAAGTGTACATTGAACCACTGTTTTACTCTTACTTTTTATAGGACATTTAAAATCAGTGAAATGTAACAAAAGTGTTTGCTTGTTGGAAATGATATTAAATTGATGGAAATATGTGGAACATGTTGGAAATAATTAAACCTAGTGATATATCAACTGCTTTCAACTGTTGATTTTACTCCAAAAGCTATTCCTTCTTAACATTAGAATGTTGATATATCTCTTCATATCCCTTTTGGTTTAGGTACTAAATCTTATATAAATCCAGTGAATTTCATTAGGGTATAGTAAAAACCTGACTTTGAATCAGTCTCTAGCTGTGCTCAAATAAGAACCTGTCTTTTAGCCAAGTGTAAAGTCCACATTGGATAAAGACTAAATACAAAATCATGAGGATTTCCCACTGAGCATCCACAGTTGACTTCTCACAATGGCATTCACATTCATTCAAATGCCATATGTCTCTGCATTGAGTGCATTTGTAACACATTTTCTTTTATTGATAGACTGATTTCATTTCCAATAATATATCTGAAATGTCAGCATTTCAGTAGACTCCTACTACACTAACATAAAACATTTAGATAGAATCTAGAAATTAATTACTACTGAATAACAATGCAGGTAGGAGGGAAATGTGTGTGTGTGTATATGTATGTACACGTATACACAGTTTTTGTATATGTATATCTTTGAATATATATTTATGTATATTTTTATATATGCATATACAAATACGTACACACACATACACTTTTTTGTATACATATATATATACATAAAAATCTAGCTTGTCCTCCAATTTTTTTTCTTTAAGCAGAGAAACTGCTTCTATAGCTGGGGACAATTTATTGTAGTTAGCAGTATAGGATGTAGTATATAGTACTATAAATAATTTTCTGTGTTTTATGATTTTAAAATGACTTTAATCCATATAATCATGGATAAAAATGGGGACCTTTTCCTGTATACCTCATGTCTTTGTCCTAGTAACTCTCTTTGTAAATGGGGACTGAATATACTGTTTATTTTAAATCAAAATAAGGCACAGAAAAACATCTCTTTTATAGCTTTCTTTATTATATTTATTTTAATATACATTTATATGGAAATTAGTTGTACATGTGTCTTTTTCATTAGATCAGTTTCTCAAGATAGGATAAGCCATTTAGGAATCAGAGGAGCACTTAAAATTTAGATTTTGTAGGTTCCAGTTCAACTTTATAACTAATCTTCTCTGGGGACAGCTCCCTCACAAATATTAAAAGCATCCAAGATGATTATCATATGCACTCTATTTGACAATCATTATGTTAGACTGGAAGTCATTTGAGAGAGTGTGCCATGTCTTATTTATCTTTATCCTCTGGTATTTAGGGCATTGCCACAAATGATGTTTAAATTTAATGGTGTAAATATAATTTTCATACCTATAGTAAATGCATTATGCTCCCAAATACAAAAAATAAAATAAAAAACAAAACATTTTTTCAGAGTTTTTGAGAAATAGTCAAGATTGTATATCTACCAATTAACAGTGACAACTCAGTGAAAAAATACAGCGAGGAAAAATGCACACTGTTTTCAGAGCATAGTATATCAGATACAGTAGAAATAGTATATCAGATTTACGACTTTTAAATCTAAGTCGTAAATCACTTTTTAAGTTATCTTGAAAGTATACAAGTTAAAAAATGTGCCCCATCTGTGTTTTTGTCTTAGTAAGCAATCCACTAACTGCTGTGAAAAATGATTACTTAACAAAAACATTTTAAGTTATTGCATCGTACCCAAGTTCATTAGTTTCCAGAGCCTGGGTCTGACTTCATTGAAATGTACCTGAGAAAATTAACCTTAGAAATAAGCTTATGATGAATTCTACTTTTAAAAGCCAGTATTTTCAGTTTTGGGATACATTATATATTGTATGATATAGTGGTTAAAATTAGACTAGCTTCTAGTACTAGCTTGTCTTTTACTAGTCGTGCAACCATGCGGAAATTATTTAATTCTAGGCATCAATTGTCTCATATATGAAACAAGAATGTTAATACCTGCCACACAAAGTTGTTTAGAGATAATGGTTATAAAGCACTTTGCCTTATTCTTGTTGTTTTTGTAAATTATTGTTATTATAATTGGCATGCTTGAGAATTCAATGCTATCTACCCCCACAAAAAGGTATTCTCCATTTTCAAGAAAAATAAGTACTTTTCTACATTTTTCCATACATTATTTTTCTGGAATCAAATTTATGCTTATTTCAAAAATGTTGTCCCAAAGGTGACAGTGTCTGTGGTTTCCTTACCCCTGCAAAATCTTCAGAGCCATTTTGATTGCCAACTCTTGAGTGTAGCTGGTTTACCATGCTTAAGAATAGATAAAGCAAAGTGCACCTTGCTTTTTGTTGAAAATATGCAGTCAGTCAGAATGTACTGTGGACTGAAGATCTACTCTGGTGAACTTGTCATTGAATTCCTTTAAGAACATTGGGTCAAAGATTTTCAAGTATGAGGCAACTTTACAAATAGATGAGCTTTTTCATTGAGTTCATGTCCAGAGGTGAGAATGGATACAAGTTTTGTGTGTACTGAAACTTACTACTTGGGGAGCCTTCATTAAGAAAAAGTTTTTTTTTTTTAAGTTTTTTTTTGCAAATTTTATAAAACCATGTATCCTTGTGAACACATTGATGGCTCTTTTTTATGGTCTTAGGAGGAGCCTGTGCTTTGTTAGCTTCACAGTAAATTTATGTCTGCCAAGGGGGATTATATGATTTTGTTTTCTTCTCTCTTTCTGGAAGACTTTACAATCTTATTCTGGGAAAAAGCAAAGTGCAAATAGTAATAATAATACAGCATTTTAGATGGTATTATGTGGCATAGATTGTAAGTACTAAAGAGTTCATAAAGGAGAAAAAATTCTGGTAGCCTTTTGGAAGAAAGTTCAAGGCAGATGCTTTGCAGAGTGCTAACAACAGCAATGATGATGATAGCAAATTAGCATAGTAGACTGAAATTTCCATTTATAAATCAAACAACCAACTTGGTATAAATTCCAACTCTACCTCATAAATTGTATAAAAATAAATATAATTATGAACTTATGCCAGGCATTATGCCAGGGGTTTGCATTATCTTATTTAATATTTATATCAATTAAATGAAGTAGTCTTCTTTCATTAACTTGTCCAAAGTTACTTTGTTAGGGAATCTTAGTGGTGAATTTGCAGCTCACATCTATCAGATTTTACTCCCAAGTACCACTTCACACTGTCTTGAATAACTTTTCAAAACTGCTTGTGCACAGGTAAACACCTCCAAGTTTGTTTTGGAAGCAAATTAATATGTTCTGGAGTTAGTATATTTGAAAACCTACCCAATTCCTTGACAACTTAAACCCACATATCCCACTGGAAAAACAAAATAGCTATTATACCATAGGCACATACTAATGGAATTTTGCAAATAACTTCAACAATAACCATAAAGGAGATTCATGCAATAAATAAAAGAAGTAATTCATTCTAACAAAAAAAAAATCTTAGCACTAAAATAGATGGCTTTCTAGGCTTTTTAACTCACTAAATACAAAAGTTAATCATTATTAACCTAATTAAAAAGTCTGCTGCAGTCATTTGTAAAGCAAACAGTTATGATTATTTTTCAAGTAGGTTTGTTTCTTTTTCTTTTCTTTTTTTCCCTTCCTTCTTTCCTTCCTTCCTTCCTTCCTTCCTTCCTTCCTTCCTTCCTTCCTTCCTTCCTTCCTTCCTTCCTTCCCCTCCCTCCCTCCCTCCCTCTCTCTCTCTCTCTCTCTCTCTCTCTCTCTTTCTTTCTTTCTTTCTTTCTTTCTTTCTTTCTTTCTTTCTTTCTTTCTTTCTTTCTTTCTCTCCTTCCTTCCTTCCTTCCTTCTTTCATATGTTCTCTCGGTGTTGCTTAGGCTAAAGTGCAATGGCATGATCCTGACTCACTGCAGCCTAGACCACCCAGGTTTAAATGATCCTACTACCTCAGCCCTCCGAGTAGTTGGTACCACAAGCATGCATCACCACATCAGCTAATTTCATTTTATTTTTTGTAGAGACAGGGTCTTCCTATGTTGCCCAGGCTGGTCTTGAACTCCTGACCTCAAATGATCATCCTGGATTGGCCTCCCAAAGTGCTGGGATTACAAGCCATGAGCCACTTGCCCTGCTGGGTTTTTTTTAAAAGGTAACAATTAGACCTAAACGTGTCCCCAGATGTCTCTTCCCACAAGAACAGATATTTTGTCCCACACAACTGGTAAAATGCATAAAAGGAGTATTATTTCTTTCCTGCTATAGGTTATTTCTGCCCTTGAACTTAGCTGTTTGCAATGCTAAATTATTCTGTCTTTTCAGAATATGAGCCTACTGTATACATTTATTTCTAAATAAACAATGATAGCATTGCTTTTATACAAACTTTTCTTTGAAGTGATTAGCCTGTACTTTCAGAATTATAATTTAATTGAACTCACAGTTACTTTTCTATTCCTGTAATTCATGCCAAAAATGTAATTTGATCTCAGTTAATCATTCCAAAAAACGTTAACATATTCTTCAGAATCAGGTTGTTGTAACTGTATGGAAATTAATAGTTTAGTACCTGATATAATTACAAAAATTAAAATTCTTTTTAAAATTTATTTTATTTATTGTATTTTATTGTATTTTATTTTATTTTATTTTACTTTTAGTGGAGCCTTGCTATGTTTCCCAAGCTGGTCTTGAACTCCTGAGCTCAAGACATCCTCTTACCTCAGCCTCCCAAAGTACTGGGATTGCAGGCATGAGCCAATACGTATGGCCAAATATCCAAACTTTTCAACTGAGATCCACATTAAAAAATATGTTTTGCTTCCCAACCCAGTTCATACTTATTTTCTCTTTCTTTCTGAGATGTCCTATGTTCTGTTCTGTCCTATCCTATACCTTACTAGTCCAATTCATTAAAAATGCAATGCGTGTCCTGATCTAATTCTGGCTGGGTGCAGTGGCCCACCCCTTTAATCCCAGCACGTTGGAAGGATGAGGCAGGAAGAAAACTTGAGCCCAGGAGTTGGAGACCAGACTGGGTAACATAATGAGACTCTATATTTAGACAAAATAAAATAAAATAATAAATTAATTGTGTGTGGTGGCTCACACCTGTGGTCTCAGCCACTTAGGAAGCTGAGGCAGGAGAATCACATGAGCCCTGGCATTCATATTTGTAGTGAGATATGATGGCACCACTGCAATCTAGACTGGGCAACAAAACAAGACCCTAAAATAAAATAAAATAAATCAAATAAATTTTATAACTTATTAAGGAACCTTGACCTTCAGTTTGTGCAATCTTCAGTGCTTAGTGAAGAGCAATACAACATGACGTAGGCATAAGTCTCCAACTCTTGCATTATAGGAAAATATTTATTAACATATGGAATAGTCTTAGCTTTACCCTCTGCCTTGCTTTGGTCTGTTGCTTTGCACACTCATTTTTTTTTTTTTTTTTTTTTCACCTGCAGGAGGTATTTGTTAGTTCTCAAATGATTCAGTGGGATTGTGTAGTGCATAATCAAAAGATGAGAGAATGGGAGACAAAACTAGAGAAGTTAAAGTAAAAACCTTCAAAGTTATCAAAGGTTATGACTGGGGCCTAGGAGAGGTAGATTCTCCAAGAGTGGGGAGAGAAAAGATTTTCAAGCTATGCATAGAGGAGTAGAAATTAGTATGAAAAGAACGAAAAAAGTTACTAAACATCACCTAATGTCTGTCCCATTTTTGGTATATTTGTGCTTGTGGTGAGTATGACTCAATATGTAGAACTTTGTGAACAATTGCCACAGAGCCAGTCAATTTCCAAAAAGGAATATGTAGCTGTAAAGTACAGCAAGTTTCACATTCAGGGTGACAAGCACGGGTCAGCTAAAAATAATTTCACTTTGTAGAGAGAGTAGGTTTCATAGCTCAAGGTGGCCTTCATATATTTATTGAGTAGTGCACTATACAGAATTCATCCATCATTTCACTGTTCAAGCTCTACCTCTCTAAAGAAATTGAACAGTCGACACATGCCGTACCTCATCACCATTCATTTTTCCTACTGCCCTTTTCCCTAAGTCATTACTAGCAATCTGCAACTTTTAGTGTACTGTATGTTTTATGTATAAAGTACATATACAGTGAGAAAATTACCTTTTAGAAAATTATTCTTAAAAGAGTTATCACCTATTTTTTTATATTGCCACTCATCTTAAAACAAAAATAAAATTCAAAAAGTGTAATTGATTTTTTGGTAAAGTTAAAAATTAATTTTTATATTTAGTAGTAGAATCTGTCTTTTAGGTTAACCTTTTAAACATTAAAACCAAAAGGAGACATCAATGTCTAATATCCAGAGGTAGTTTAAGCTCTTTCAGTTTCATCTCTTCCATTTGTTATTCAATAGCCTGTAGTCTAACGAAGTTAACTTAAATATCTATGAGGGCAGGGACTTGATTAATAACAATAATTCTTAAGTTATCTTCAGAGCCACATTTTGGGGCTGGCAGAACTTACACAAGTGGTCAGAGCATTAAACCACAGAAGTAGAAATTGGTCCTCATCTAGAATCCTTCATTACCTCAAGTGAAAGTAAATACACACACACACACACACACACACACACACACACCCATAACAACTAAATTAAATCCTTTTCCCTCTGTTGACCTGTCTTTCTTGAGTACATTTGGGACAGGCTAATGTGGCTCCTTATTACATTTTATAGTCTGTACCATCAATCTCTAGACCAGTAAACTGAGAATTATCCAAAATCAGCAGTTATCAGTTGAAATTCTGAAACTTACTAATGCTTGGCACAGGTTTTTTCCAAGTGATTTATGTGGCCAGTTTACTATGCCTCCTAAGATATTTATCTTCTAGTTCATGAGTGTTCTTTTATGAATTGATATTCATATAATAAATCTCATATTTTAAACATAAAAAATATATATAATTTTTATTACTGAAAAAAACATTTCTTCTTGGTCCCAGTTAGTAATGAAATAATATTGATTTGAAAAGGCAACAAATTATCAGGTAGTTGAGGATGCACACATGCTTCAGGCCTGCCCTCAGTATCTGGCATGTATAGGGATTAATGTAACTGATTACCTAAATGAGTGAATTGAATCACATAACATTTTCTTACATGAGATAATGTATCTATCTTTAGGAAGAGTTGTGAGGGAGTTTCTGGGGGTTGGTAATAACTGCTTTCTTTTTTCCCACTTGATGTTTTTTGTCACTCTTCCTTTGAACCTCTTTATGGATAATTTCTTGGATTTGTTTGGGGAAGATAGTAATAACAGGGAAAATATAGAAGTGGAGTTAGAAAGTTGGTTGTAGACACTTCCTACCTGATGTTCCTCATACAAGTATTTGACTCAAGCAGCAGGTTTGCTCTTCTCCCTGCCTTGGACATATAGGACAAAATTAAATGTATTCTAAGAGGTCTTTTTAAGAAAGTTTTATGCAAAAAATATTAGAGATAATGGCACCAAACACTACTGTTTCTAAACCCCACCTGTTGCTAAAGTATAGAAACTCTGACCTCAATTTCTTCCTATCATTATAAAGTCCACAAGATAGTGGCTTCTCAGTGAATGTTGTTTACTGAAAAATCACTGATAATTTTTAAACTTCAAGTTTTTATTAAAAAAAGAAAAAGAAAAATTTATGGTGACCTATTCTAGCAGAGGTTACACACTATAATGTTTGTAAAAGAGTTCATTGCTTTGAATATTTTACTCACAAAAATTTTAAATTATCATTTGTCTACATATTAATAAAGTTCAATGTGACTTTAGGCTAAGTTTCACACAGTTTTTAATGATGACAAAAATTATTTTCAAACTCTCTGCCTAATTGAAATCCAGGTAGGAGGAGCCATTTAAAGTCATTCTTATAGCTTTTCATACTAGTAATAACAAAAATATGTCAGTTGTACCTTTATGTTGTCCTGCCACACTCTGGGGTCATAGCACTCATTTCATATAACTGTATGTTGATATTTAATGATGGTCTTTCATGCTAGACAACAGTTTCATGAAGGCTTGAACTGTATATATCTTTTGTGCTTGTGTCCCCAATGCTACGTGCAACATGAAGCACAGAGTTTCTCCATCAGACATCACCTTTAAATAAGAATTACAAGGATGAACTTGAAAGATATTACGTTAAGTGAAATTACCCAAGCACAGAAAAACCAATATTTTATGATCTGTCATATGTGGGATCTAAAAATGTCAATTTCACAGAAGTAGAGAATAGAATGATGGTTAACAGGGGTTGGGGTAGTTAGTGGGGTTGGAATGTGAGGAGATGTTGGTCAAAGGATAGAAAATTTTAGTTATATAATAAGAATAAATTCTAGAGATATATTATACAGCATGATGACTATGGTTGAAGATATATTGGATTCTTGAAAAATTGTGAGAGTGGTTGTAAAATGTTCTCACCACAAAAATGACAACTATGGGAGGTAATGCATATGTTAGTTGACTAGGTTCAACAATTCTGCAATTCATGTAAACTTCAGCATATCATGTTGTACACAGTAAATATGTTCATACAATTTTATCTGTCAACTAAAAAAATTAAAAATTTAATTAAAAGAAAAAACAAAACTAAAGACAATATATTCATATCAGAATGGGTGGTGCCAGTATTAATGCCCAAAAGTTCAAGTGATTTAAGAACATGGTAGGGTTGAATAATGAGAATTCAGGAGAAATCCACGGAAGAGATGAGCCTTGTTCTCTGCTGACAAAGTGATACTTGTCATATATTTAGAGGGGAAGAGAGAAGGCATTCTAAGTAAAGAGTCTCATGAATGGAACACCAAGAAAAGAATTTCCACCACTGAATCCAGCATACAGGGTGGTAAGTGCCAATATATTGGTCTTCTCCACTAGCCTGTGAAATGTTTGAGGGCAGGAGCTGTACATTCTCAGCTCTAAGAATATTCATTTACACCGTACATTATCAGTGCTCACTAAATACTTGTTGAGTAATTGGATATTAAACTGGTTTCTAATCTGACTGTGAATTTGAGGTCAAGTTTCCAGGTTTTCTTGTTTTTTCCCCCTCTTTTTTCCTAAGATCATATCTTCCTGTGGTTGTTTGGTATATCCAAGTTTGTACCCTCTGTGATGAAATTATTTTCTCTATTTTAAGAATGCATCTTTAACATATCTCTGTTTTGAGAATAATATTTTTTGTACTTACATTTTTATACTCTGTTTTAGCTTGGTCCAAATCCTTTTTCCAGAAACTAAATTACAGATAAAGACTGAAATTGTAAAACAGTTGTTGCTTAACAAGCATTAATAAAACACTAATAGAATTTAATAATCTAGAGTTTACATCAGAAAATTAAAAAGCATACATGAATCCTTTTCTAAATAGTAGTTGCAGTGGTGGTGCCAGGATTCTAGATAGACTTTAGAAATTAAATGCCAAGGAAATAGTTGGGGGAAAATATGAAAATATCAAACTATTCATGCAGCCCATCTGCTCAATTCCACAGCAAAACTGCCTTATATAGGGAAGTGACATGATCATATTTGCATTTTAGATTAATCACTTCCATAAAAGTGTGGAGAATAAATTGGAGTTGGACTGGATTTGTATACAGGAACTTTACTTAGGAGGCCAGAGATGGTGTCGGCCTGTATTGAAGATGTAATGAAGGGAATCATGAGAATGTGGTAGATGAGAATCAAGACACATTTAGAAGATACAAAGTAATAACTTGCATGCTTCTATGTATGAAACTGATGGAAAGATGTACTCTAGGATGAAGCTCCATGAAGTCAACCCTGTATCTCACAGCCTAGCTCAGAAACAGAGTAGGCCATCATAAATATTGATGAATTAATTTGGTAACTAGACATATGTATTAGTTTATCTTCATGCTGCTATAAGGAAATACACAAGACTGGTTAATTTATAAATGTAAGAGGTTTAATTGACTCATAGTTCCTCAGGACTAGGGAGGCTTCAGGACACTTATAATCATGGCAGAAGGGGAAGCAAACATGTCTTTCCTCACATGGCAGCAGCAAGGAGAAATGCAGAATGAAGGAGAGGGGCAGTAAACCCCTTGTGAAAACATCACATCTCGTGAGAACTCACTGTCACGAGAACAGCATGGAGGTAACCACCTCCATTATTCAGTTACCTCACATTGGGTCCTTTCCATGACACATGGGTATTGTGGAAACTACAATTCAAGGTGACATTTGGGTGAGGACACAACCAAGCCATATCAGCCATATATCTTTGATCAAGTTAGGAGAGACTTCGGAGACAAAGATGAGTTTAGTTGTAGACAGGCAGCTTGTTTGTATTTGACTTGTAGCACTCTGTATTGCCTCCTTAAAGACGGGAAGCCATTAATCACAAGTGAACTGAGCTAAATATCCTCATTTTTGTTATTCCTTTAAAGTAACTTGTAGCAACTCAATTTATATTTAAGGAAACTCTGTCAGATATGATTGATATTTGCTTAAATAATATTGACTGTGAGTAAATTGTGAGTAAAAACAAATAAAATGAGAAATGAGAGCTATGCTGACACAATACTTTTTAACATCTGGTATTTGAAATGACTGCAAGGTATCATAATTACCTGAAAAGAGTGAAAACATTGTCTCAGCATTTCTGATTTTATTTTTTGTACATAATTGGAGTTTCTACATTCATTGCACAGACATGTTGTTAGTGCCAGGGAAGTAGTTACTGGAATACACAAATAAACAATCTAAAATGGTTAAGGAAAAAGATATGTAAATCAGAATTTCAAAATAGTGTAATAATTTATATGACCAGAAAAAGCAGTGGATGTAATGGAAAAGTATTTGAGCAAACCTTAATCAGATAAATTCTGAGGTAATGAGAGCATTTGATGATAACTCACCAGAGCTGAGTCTTCAAAGATGAATAGACGTCAGCTAAGAAGATCAGATGGACAGTCTAGCATAAACAAAGTCAGAGAAGTGGGAGAAAAATCACAATTAGGAGATGTTCTTGGGGGTATCAACCTGCGAAGTCTGGCTTCATGGGGTTCAGGAAGAAGAGTCACAGAGTGGACAGACAGTGCTTACTAAATGGAATAATTCAGTTGTTTCAGTTTTTCTTACTTAACGGTAAAATAATTAAACCTATGTTCATATTTAGTTGCTTTGATGAAAAGAATTGTTTCCAAAAATTATAGAAGATTCACAAGGTTCAATACCAACTACCTATTAAAATATGCTTTAAAAGTATGTATATATATTTTTTTCCACCACCACTCCCCAACCGTGCACACACACCCAAATTCACCAATGGAATTTTATCTTTTTTTTTTTTTTTTTGAGAAAGAGTCTTGCTTTGTTGCCCAGGCCAGAGTGCAGTGGCGTGATCTCAGCTCACTGCAAGCTCTGCCTTCCAGGTCCATGCCATTCTCTTTTCTCAGCCTCCCCAGTAGCTGGGATTACAGGCACCCGCCACCACGCCGTTAATTTTTTTTTTTTTTTTTTTTTTTAGTAGAGAAGGGGTTTCACTGTGTTAGTAGCCAGGAAGGTCTCTATCTCTTGACCTTGTGATCCGCCTGCCTTGGCCTCCCAAAGTGCTAAGATTACAGGCATGAGTCACCGCACCTGGCCAAAATTTCATCTTATTTTATTTTAATTTGTTGCCTTTGACATACTAGAATTAAACTAAACAATCATTTTCAGAGTAAAGTTTTAATGATTTGAAACTATTGCAGTTCACTTTTTTATGTCTGTAGTTCCATTTTACTGTGTATTTGTGTATTCAGACAGCGTATGATAGAACAGTGATCGTAAGACAAAGAAATAGAACTTGACTTATTTCAGTGATGGCATTCTATGTAACCATGTGTATTTTTTGTTTCTGCTTAAAATTTGGAAGACTAAAATAGAGTCCAAACTTAATTGTATGTTTATTCCCATTTAAAAAAATACATTTATGTAACTAATGTATGACTTCATCTTTTTTTTGGGTACTGTAATATTTGTTTTCTTATTTTGAGATTTTTACTACTATTTTAACACACACACCGAGTTTAATAATAGAAAATTTTCACAGTCTATAATTATTTTCTGGCCATTATTATTAATTCATTTTGTGATTATTCATGAAAATAGTTTTACCACAGGGGGGAATGTTAAAAAATTATCTAATCTGACTGTTAATATACTTGATATGGAATTGTTTACAACAGTCCTTGAAAGTGAGTAGATATTAATTCAACAGGCACTGGATATGAATGTTAGCAGCATAAGGGAGCCTGTTTCCTCATCCTCAAAATATGCATAATAATACCTACTACTCAAGTTTTTACAAGTGAAATCTGAGACAATACAGATTGAACTCCTCACAGACAAGTGAGTGCAGCAAATATAGCTATGCAAGAATGACAATAGGCTTCCTTTAGATTTGTTCTTACGACTCCTTTTAACTCTCCACTGACTTTAAGTGAGTTGTTGAATCCATAAATTAAGTCCAAATTAACATGAAAAAAACTGGGGTTCACAATTTGAAGTCAGAATATTTACCATTTAAATTTAGAACATAATCTTCTAGACACCTTTCAAAAAATTACTTAGTCACATGACTCTTTCTCAAAGCTTTTCGGGATGAGTTATCTATTTTGGAATATCATAGTATGTAAACAAATGATAATGATTTACATGAGGCTTTTTGATAATGGTTCTTACTAGTTGGGGTTCAGCATCATTTAACTGTAAAGAATGTTTTACAACTAACAACTGAGAATTAAAATGTAGTTACTTATCCAGAATAATTGATATTTAAGAAACATTTAAACAACAACATTCTTATTAAATAAAAAAATAGGCCGAGTGCGGTGGCTCATGCCTGTAATCCCAGAACTTTGAGAGGCCAAGGTGGGCAGATCACAAGGTCAAGAGATCAAGACACTCCTGGCCAACATGGTGAAACCCTGTATCTACTGAAAATACAAAAATTAACTGGGAGTGGTGGTACATGCCTATCGGGTCCCAGTTACTCAGGAGGTTGAGGCAGGAGAATCGCTTGAACCTGGGAGGTGGAGGTTGCAGTGAGCCAAAGTCACGCCACTGTACTCCAGCCTAGTGACAGAGTGAGACTCTATCTCAAAAATAAAATAAATAAAATAAAATAAAATAAAATAAAATAGAAGAATGGGAACATGAAAAGAAGAAAAAATGTTCTGTTGCTAATTTGGATCAAGCTATGACATGGTTAGGGAAACTGAATAATTTTAGGGAATTACCTATCTTATTCTTCTCGGTCTCTAGTGAGAGTCTTAATAAACCTTGAGAATAAGGTTTAATTCATTCTTTTCAAAAGATCCATTTGTGTTTTGAAGTCAGTTACCATGGTTTTGTAAACCATTGAGGACTAACACATAATACAAAGTAAGTCACATGCGCAAATAATTTATATTCTTTATAGGTTCTTTTACTGATAATGATAATGTTAGTCTGTTTTAAAAATAATTTTTAAATATTTGTTTAGAACTTACTATTAATTATTCTTGCCTTTGCTATGGTAACTACGAACCAATTAGTAAATAGATGAGGTTATTGTTGCTATTTGCAATCATATCTTAAAATTATTTTTTCCTCTATTGGCCATCAATCTGGGCTTTGAATAGTTAATTATTCCTGCAAGTAGATTGGGAGGAGTGGAGGTGATGCCGTTTTAGCTCCTTTTGCATTCAGATACAAAATGATTAATTTTCAACCGTTTTTTCCCTTTGAAAAGAATCCAAAACATTTTTCACACAGTTTCTTTTAAAGGCTAAATGCTTTATAGAATTCTATGAATAAAATTTGCGTGTATAAGTACGAAACTTTGTTAAAATGTAATATGAGAAACTTCCATTGCAATTATAGCATATTAAGTAATTTAAAATGATTCCATACTTCATGACTTCTGCCAGGCCTAGACAACACATGGAACTTGAATACTTACATACATATATATATATAAAAGCTTTGGGACAAGAGGTAGGGACTCAAGCATTAATAGGCTCATTGCTTGTCAGCTAGTAATACTAATCCAAATTAGTCTTACATGTGCACGAAGTAAAGAAGAAAATCTCAAATGTCTTTCAGCGTATTAGTATACCTAAATGATTTTCTTGTCAAAAGTATCTTTAGCCTGAGTCCAGAAGTTTGAGTCCAGCCTGGGCAACATGGTGAAACTCTGTCTCTACAATAAAATACAAAACTTAGCTGGGCATGGTGGCACATGGTCCTAGCTACTAGGGAGGCTGACATGGGTGCATCACTTGAGCCCAGGAGGTTAAGGCTGCAGTGAGCCCATGATCACACCACTGCACTCCAGCCTGAAATATATAAATGTTTATGAAGTCTAGAATTTCCATTTGTAAGTTTCTTAGCAATTAGTGCAGTGTTTTGCACATACTAAATAATAACTAATTTAATAAAAATATGGCTGTTTGGAATGAAATTACAAGTGACTCTTATGTGTTTTTGATGATGATGATAATAATGTTGCCAAAAATCAGTGATGAAGATGACAACAGTGATAGCAAAGATTGAAATAGCCATGGTGAGATGTGTTACTTTGGTTGTATTTAGAACTGTTTACCTTTCCAGATTAGCATAAATTATTATATTTTTGCTCTTTTTGTTTATGGGTGATATTGTTTAAGACTGTTTCTGAAAAGAAAAACAAAAAAAAAATAACTGTCCAAGGAAAGTCTTTGGGAGAACCAAAACAATACATAAGACCATTTGTCCACTAGTGCAATTCAGTGTGTTCCTTCAGCAATACATATTCTGTAGATGTATTTCAGTTAACTCCTTTATGTTCCATTTTGTGTGTATGTACTCTCTGGAGAAGATTAAGTAACTAAAGGAATATGCATAGCATCTGAGAAATTGGACCAAATGACTGATAAAATCTCTTCTCACATTGATATTCTATTATTCTTATCTGTTTCCAGAGTTAAGTTTTCTTATTTGTTTGTATTAAGTTTACTGCTGTTGATCATCGTATTTGACATGTTAAACAATAAGTGCTTAATTTTATTTATTTATAAAATCAGTATTAGTTTTGAATTTGTAAGGTAACAGACTAGAAATGTCACAGAATGTGGTGTATTTGTTGGGAGTGTACATGTGAGTGATATTGTCGGTTTTGTCTACCTGCTGGGCAAGATGCTTTACAGATTAATCTCTACAACAATCTGAATGAGTGGGTATTATTTTGCAGATTAGGAAAACAATTCAGAAAGGTTTAGTAGTATGTTCAAGGGCACACACCAGGAAGTAGCAAAGCTCGTCAAATCTAGATTTGTAGAAATGCAAATTCCAAACTCTCTATGACTAACGTTTTACTTTGTAATAATTATGAAAATAAAAGTTAATAGATTCTGCTACTCCTGTGAATTCTAAAACCTATTCCTAAAAATACTAAAAGTCTACAGAATATATGTCATGTTATTTAGTAAGAACACATTTTATATAGATAATGTGTGTATTTTTAAGGTAGTAGAAATCTATTCCTGTATTATTTATGATGACTAAATAGTAATTTGGCCGTTTAGGATGAATGTATTTACAAATAAATTATAAAATATTTCCCCCATCTTTTTCAACAAAATATCCCTAAAATAATTCACTCTTGCCGGGCGCAGTGGCTCAAGCCTGTAATCCCAGCACTTTGGGAGGCCGAGACGGGGGGATCACGAGGTCAGGAGATCGAGACCATCCTGGCTAACATGGTGAAACCCCGTCTCTACTAAAAAATACAAAAAACTAGCCGGGCGAGGTGGCAGGCGCTTGTAGTCCCAGCTAATCTGGAGGCTGAGGCAGGAGAATGGCGTGAACCCGGGAGGTGGAGCTTGTAGTGAGCTGAGATCCGGCCACTACACTCCAGCCTGGGCGACAGAGCGAGACTCCGTCTCAAAAGAAAAAAAAAAGAAAAAAATTCACTCTTTAATTTCAGTTTTGCTTCTTTATCATGTATCTTAATTGTTTTGTTTGACCTTCCAAGTTTTCTAAGTAGTTTTTGATGTGACCTGTCCACCAGTATACTCACTCCATGCTGCCATGATCTATAGGATAATGGCTAAGAGACCAGGCTTAAGATACATTCATATTCTATAAATTCAAATCTTAGTTCTTTCCCTTTTTAGCTTACTAATTTATTGATCGTTGTCTTTTTTTTTTTTTTTATCTTCAAAACAGAGATGATAGTGTCTACCTCAAAGATCTTTGCGAGGATCAATGAAGCTGATATGTATAAAGAACTTTGCACGATTCGTTACATATAGTAAGGGTTTAATGGATGATAACTAGTTAATATTATACTGTTTAAAAATGTTTTGTATTCATTTAAAAATATTTTTATTCATTTTCTCAATTTCTACTAGCAGCAAATTCTGTCACTTGTATTGGAAAATTTTAATAGACTTTGGTCAGGCTATGTATATATGTGTTATATATATTACATATGTATTAATATATGATATATGTGTAATATATGTAATAATATATGTATATATGACACATAACATATATACATGCTATTACATATGTGTGTACATATTATGTGTGTTATCACATATATGTGTACATATGTATATATGCATCTATTACATATCTATGCAATATGTATGTGATATATGCAATATATAATATATAAAACATTTTTATATATAAAACATTTTTTATATATATAAAACATATATATATATATATGTTCAGTTATACATAGTGAGATATCTGGGGAATGGGACACACATCTAAACACAAAATTTATTTATGTTTTATATACCTCTTCTGTGCATAACCTAAGGTAATTTTATACAATATTTTAAATAATATTTGTGACCGTCACATGGTATCAGGTGTGAAATTTTCCACTTGTGAAGTCGTGTCAGCACTAAAAAATATTTGGAGTTTGAGATATTTTTGATTTGTGATTTTGGGATTAGAGATGCTTAACTTGCTTATCAATTAATGCAAATTATATCTAAATTTTCCATTGCTAGAGAGCTTTTAAAAAACAGTAGCACATTGATTTGATTTAGTACTGATTTAAAAAATTCTGCCTTTCTGGTGCTTTTGAAAGTAAATTTTCATAATACTACACTTTTATTTATTTTTCATAAAATTGAAGTTCTAATTGCACACCTTGTAGTAATCGTTAAATGAAAAAGCCTTTAAAATAATGATATCCAAGTGGTATAATCATCCGAAAATGCAAATTTGTAGCTATTCATACAATAAGTATTTTCACAGTTCAGAGTGTACAGTATGAAGAGCAAACAGTTCTGCACAGTACATGTTACTGATTTAAAAGGGAAGCATTTTGCATGCATGACAATTTCTAATATTTTGTCTTAAAATATTCATATGAGATGAAAATATGAGTCAGAAATTCACATAAAAGTAGCCAAACATTATGATAGTTTGTGTTACCAACAGTATTTTTTTATGATTTCACACATAATGAAATATAGTACTCTACCCATCTTTGATTTGAATCTCCTTTATTTCTATTCTGTCAGTACTGTGGATGCACATGTGCATTTTCATCTGTGCTGTGTTGTTAATAAAATGAAAACTGACCAAAACAGGGTCGACACAATTTTTAACAAGGTGGCAAACCAGGTCAGTTCCTAATATAGGTATCAAAATAAACCCTAGAATACAAAACAATGTGTAGATTTTGCAAAAGGAGTAACAAGCATGTTGGGAATCAAGTTGAGATCTAACAGGAATTTATGATATTTTCTAATTTCCTTTTCTGCACAGACTTCCTTCTATGTGGAACTATTTCTTTTGTGATAAAGTTTCAGTGACTTTGAAACAGAAGGAATTAAGATTGAGGGAGTAAACAAAAACAAAGATAGAATACACTCTCACCTTGCTCCCCTTTTCTTAGCCCCAATAGAAAGCTGATAATTACATTTTCCTTTTTCATCCAAAAGAATAGAATGTAAAATCAAGTAGATAGAGAAGTGCATAGCCAACTTGATTAAGACAAATTAAGCTTGATTAAAATAGCTGGAGTACTCATCTCACCCAGGCAGTTCTATCTTTTTTACTAAATACAGATGTATAGAAAGCAGACAATGAAAGGGGATATGCTCACATAAAAGTTGAATTAAATTTTGCCTATCAGTAAGTTTTCTAACTGAATTAGGAGCATATATATTTACAAAGCTGAGTTACTAGTAATGGCGACTAACATTTGTTAACTGTTTCAGGTGCTGTTTAAAATGTTTTACAAGTATCAATTTACGTGCTATTCACATCAATCCTAGGAGGTCAGGTACTTTTATTATCCCTGTTTTACAGATGAGGAAACTGAGGCTTTCCCATTTGGTTAATCCCTGAGAGTCTGATTCCAGAACTTGAATGCTTAACTCTTTATCAGGCAATTTTATGAAATGCCCTAATATCATAGGATATATCAGACACATAGGTTGGTCATTTGAAAACATTAATCTTCCTAAATCTGTTCAGCTATAAGTACTGATAATCTTTAGGTTACTTCATCCATTCTTTTATGCAACAAAGAGGGCTTGTCATTTGGCAAGCTTTGATTGACTGACTACTAGAGCTGCTTCCAGGGAGACCTGCTGGCCTTACTTCACCAAATTTGAAGCCTTTTATGTCAAAACAAGTTTAAATCAAGCCGAATTCACTACAACCTCTTAGATATTTTAATTTTAACTCTCCACCACCTTCTACACAGGGGTTGGGTCTCTTCCTTTAACCATGCCCCAGTCTAAGTCTCAGTTTTGTTTTGTTTTTTTTTTCCTCACACTGTCATGCCATTAGGATACTCAGAGAATTATTCCCCTCTGAGAAAAAAAAAAAGACCAAAAAAAATGAAATATTAATTTGCATAAATTCAATTTTCATTTTTAATTCAATAACTCCAATCCTGATCATTGAATTATGGTAATCATGTCCATATTAGTTTTATTATCCTCATTTGAAATTAATTAATTGCTAAATCAGTGAACCTTTATATAATGTAGTAGCTAGTTATTTTGATGTCTCAAAAATTAAAAGAAACTTCTAAAAGTTTCTGGTTTACTCAGTTTTAAAAAGAAATCATTCTTTTACTTCCTGAAGAATAGAAGAATAGTGTATTAGTACATTCTCACTCTACTATGAGGAAATATCCAAGACTGGGTAATTTATAAAGGAAAGAGATTTAATTGATTCATAGTCCTGAATAATTGGAGAAGCCTCAGGAAACTTACAATCATGGCAGAAGGCAAAGGAGAAGCAGGTACTTTCTTCACAGGGTGGCAGGACGAAGTGAGAGCCAGCAGAAGAAATGCCAGATCCTTATAAAACTATCATATTTCATAAGAACTCGCTCACTATCATGACAACAGCTATGGGGAAACCACCCTCATGATTCAGTTACCTCTCATTGGGTCCCTCCTAGTACACATGGAAATTATGGGAACTACAATTTGAGATGAAATTTGGGTGGGAACACAGCCAAATCATATCATTCTACCCCTGGTCCCTTCCAATCTCATGTCCTTGCATTTCAAAACACAATCATGCCTTTCCAACAGTTCTCCAAAGTCTTCATTTATTCCAGCATTAACCCAAAAGTCCAAGTTCAAAGTCTCATCTGAAACAAGGCAAGTCCCATCTACCTATGAGCCTATAAAATCAAAAGCAAGTTAGTTATTTCCTAGTTACAATGGGGGGTACAGGCATTTGGTAAATATATCAGTTCCAAATGGGAGAAATTGGCCAAAACAAAAGGACTACAGGCCCTATCCAAGTCCAAAATCCAATAGAGCAATTATTAAGCCTCAAAGTTCCAAAAGGATCTTCTTTGACTTCATGTCTCACATCCTGGTGACACTGATGCAAGAGGTGGGCTCTGTCAGCCTCAGGCATCTCCGCTCCTGTGGCTTTGCAGGGTAAAACCCCCCTCCTGGCTGCTTTCACAGACTGGCATTGAGCATCTATGACTTTTCCTGGTGCACAATACAAGCTGTCAGTGAATCTACCATTCTGGATCTGGTGGATGGTGGCCCTCTTCTCATAGCTCCACTAGGCAGTGTCCCAGTGGGTACTCTGTGTGGGAGCTCCGATCCTGTATTTCCCTTCCACAGTGCCCTAGCAGAGGTTCTTCATGATGGCTCCACCCTGCAGCAAACTTCTGCCTGGACATTCAGACATTTCCATACATCCTGTGAAATCTAGGTAGAGGTTCCCAGACCTCAATTCTTGACTTCTGTGCACCAACAGGCTCAACACCATATGGAAGCTCCCAAAGGCTTGGGACTTACACCCTTTGAAGCAATGCTCAAGCTGTACCTTGGTTCTTTTAGCCACAGCTAGAGCTGAAGCAGCTGGGTGCAGGGCACCATGTCCTAAGGCTGCACAGAGCAGGAGAGCCCTGGGCCAGCCCAGGAAACCATTTTTGCCTCCTAGACCTTTAGGCCTTTGATGAGAGGGGCTTCCATGAAGTTCTCTGACATACTCTGGAGACATTTCCCTATTGTCTTGGGGATTAATATTTGGTTCCTCATTACTTATACAAATTTCTGCAGCTGGCTTGAATTTCTGCCCAGAAATTGGGTTTTTTATTTAACCTCACATGGTCAGACTGCAAATTCTTCAAATTTTTATGCTTTGCTTCCTCTTGAATGCTTTGCAACTTAGAAATTTATTCTGCCAGATACCCTAAATCATCTCTCTCAAGTTCAAAGTAAGTTCCACACAGCTCTAGCACAGGAGCAAAATGCCACCAGTCTCTTTACTAAAGCACAGAAAGAATCACCTTTATTCTAGTTCTCAACAAGTTTCTCATCTTCATCTGAGACAACCTCAGTCTGGACTTCATTGTCCATATCACTATCAGCATTTTGGTCAACAAGTCTTTAGGGAGTTCTAAACTTTCCCACATCTCCCTGTATTCTGAGCCCTCAAAGCTTTCCAACTTCTGCCTCTTACCTAGTTCTAAAGCTGCTTCCACATTTTCAGGTATCTTTATAGCAGCACTACACTCTTGGTACCAATTTACTGTATTAGCCTGTTCTAACACTGCTAAGAAGAAATATCCAAGATTAAGTAATTTATAAAGGAAAAAGGTTTAATTAACTCACAGTTCTACATTGCTGAAGAGGCCTCAGGAAATGTACAATCATGGCAGAAGGCAATGGAAGTAGCAGGCGCCTTCTTCACGTGGCAGCAGGACACAGTGAGAGCCAGCAGGGGGAATGCCAGATGCTTATAAAACCATCATACCTCATGATAACTCACTCACTATCATGAGAACAGCAAAGGGAAAACCACCTCCATGATTCAGTTACCTCCCAGGGGAACATGGGGATATTGGGATTACAGTTCAAGATGAGATTTGAGTGGAATTGCAGCCAAACTATATCAAATAGACTATTCAGAAGTGTCAGGATAGGCATAGGAATTACTTTGATGGGTTTTGCCGTAGAGAAGAGGGATTGAGCCAACTTCAAATATAACAAGAAAAAGTGGAAATTTATATACCAGAAGCAGGATGGAGGTTAGTAGATGGAAATTATTAAGAGGAAACATCAGGGATGAGGGCTATTCTGGCTAAACCACCTTAACAGGACTGTTGGTGAAGGCAAGCCAGGGTTATCAGACGTCACCTGGGGGATGGTGGAGGTGAGAGGGTAATCAGACATTGAGAGAAGGGATTTTGGCTAAACTAGCTCATCAGGATTTGTGTTAAAACTGGACAATGCAAAGACAGACACAGAAGTGAAATAGTCAAGGCCTAGTTGGGAAGAGGATTCAGAGGAGCTTGATTAAACATTGGTCAAGGAGAGAATAATAGCAATGGTAGAACGTTTCAACCATGTTGCAGATTAGAGTTTAGTGGAGAAGGGAGCTTTAACTTCTTGTTGTTCTGTTTATTCATGTTCTAAGCAAAGACCCTCCCCTGTGAGCACTAACCCATTTTAGTGCATTATGCCATATTCCAGGCCCTCACTATACTGTATCCGCAATGATGCTTTCAGGGTAACTGTTGGTCTGTAGTGACAATTCAGCCACTTATCTATGCTAATGCTCAAGAATTTCTTTATGCCATCTTAGACACTGTCATCATTTATTGAGTTATATTTGGGATGGCTTAATTAAGCAAATTGGATGAAGTCTCAGGAATTAAATGAATGTGACCAAAGGAAAAAGGATTCCACAGGATTTGATGGAGAATAGGAAACAAAGGCTTACTGAAACAGTTACATGAAAATTTATGTTATGCAAACCTTCTCAGTCAATGGAACATTACTTCTCAATCTTATTTGGATGTGATACTTCAAAAATTAGATGTCAAATAAACCTTGCTTTGTCTACAAAAAAGAGTAGATAGATACACTGCCTTGTCTCATTCTGAATTTATTCATGGGGAAGAAAATGAACTAGGAAAATACTTTAAAATTGGGATAAAGGTTCTAGCAACGTAATCTAAACTGGTTTTCCTTTTAGTGATTTTTCCAGACTTTTCAAGTGATTTTTTTTAAATCTAAGTTATAGATTTATTAAAAATGTGTCAAGAACTCCACGAATGTTACCCATGAGAGGTTAGTAGATGCTTTGCTTTAAAGAATGGATTTAATTGATCAGTATAGCAATACTCTTCATGGAAAGATGTACCCAAAGTGCCCTATTGTTGGTTTATAATTAATTGGCTAGCCTAACATCTTTTCATAGGTGGAATAAAGAAAAGCTGCCATGTCAATAAACAGAAATAGAATTAATAGAGTTAAAGAGCAGGGACCCTGTCTGTACTGGTCACTTTCTTAACACTAGTATTTAACCCAGTTCCTGGCACATCACAGAATCAACTAATGCTGGTTGAATTAATAAACTCTATTCTAAAATACAATGTATGAAAATATAATAGGCTTAGATATAGTTTCAGGCATAAAAACTGGATAATTTGCATAGGCTTATTTGTTTGCTTTTATCTTACTGGTTTCCTTATTCTCCCTTTTTCTAGTTTACTATAGTATATATATCACTATAAAAATTGAATTTTTCAACAAAAGAGATAAAAACATTTTCTTTAATATGTATTATGTTTAAAGAAGAAAAAAATTAGTAGCATTTCCCTTAAGAAATAGCTTGGTGTATACAGCTTACTCTTGTATATTGAGAGCAAAATGCTTTTGAAATCTATATGCTTAAGAAAACAGAAAAGAAGTTTGGAGCTGAGATGCAAGGAATTCTGTATCTCTGCTTGGAAATAAAGAAACAGACCACGGAGCTTGTTAATCATGCAAAAGACATAATCAGCACAGACTTGGGGTTAATTGTAGTTCTAGAAATAAAAGGGTGTTCTACCCATTGGATTGAGGCACCAGCATCAGGTCAGTGTTTAGAGAGAATTTTTAAAAAGAGCAGAATTATGACTCTCATATAAATGTAAAGGATACTTAAAAATTTTGTTTAACTTTCAGTTAAATAATGAGAAACCCAGTAAGATGTTACAATGGTTCAAAAGAGAATTCAAATAACCAAACAATAGATGGTTAATAGATAAATTAGATAGATCTGTGGATAAGATAGATAGATAATCAGGAATGTTAAGATGAATTTACAAACAAATAGGTGCATACAGGCAAAATAAATCTGTTCACTGGGCAATAATCTATTGCATTATACCACAGTCTCCATTTAACACAAGTAACCCAATTTGCTAGACAAGTTGCTTACAAAAAATAAATAAATAACCAGTAATCTTTTGAGCCACTTTAAAATCTCTTACAGATTTTCCTTATATCACTTTCAACCAGGCAAATATCTTGGGCTATTCAGAACATTTTAGAACCAGAAGACTTACTGCTGTTTACACCTTAAAAAACTAAATAAACTAAGAGATTTACAGACAGAATGGAGAAGCAAATCTGAGAGTCACCACTTACTTCTTAAGACTTCTGACTGGGAGTACTTGGTTCACGATTATAATATATCAGTTTAATGAGACAATATTAATATGACAATGTGTGAGAAATCAGATCACTATGTGAGTGTTCTTCATTGTTCATACTACAAAATAACTTATGCATATACTTTAAAATTTTATCTTTACTATAATGATTCCATATCCTCTCAGAGTAACTGTTTTCTGGTGAAAGCTACTTTTAATTTAAAGTTTCAATTGCTGATATTAATGCAGAATTGATTGCTTTTGAAGAAAAGTGGCTTGCCCATTGCTTAATAAGGCAAGATTCGGCACTCTACTCCCCCACTCCTAGCTTTCTCAACTCTCCCAACTGAGTTAATAACTACAACAAATTACAAGCACAAATTATTAACAACACTTCAAAGAGCATGCCCTACAGTTTTCTATACTCAACATGATACAAAAACATGGGGTTAATGGCTGCATTATTGACAGTTATAGTCTCAACATATTCAGTTTAGAGATAATGCAAAACTGGTCTATCTGTATAGAAATAATAATTGAGAAGAGGACTAAAGGCAAAAAAAAAAAAAAAAAAAGATGAATTTTTTTTTTTCTTTTTCCTCAGAAAGAGCTCTTGGATACCTGTGTATTTTAGTTGTTTTAAATGTTTGTAAATATAGTGGTTTGCAAGGAAATTGGGCATGTTTTCTGATGGAAATAAAGAGTTAAAGGATGCTGAATTGTACTTTTTTTCTTAATGATTTCCCAAAAAGCTGAGAGAAAGAATACTCCAAAAGCCTTTTTGGGCAGTGTGCTTGATGTAACAAAGTTATCATGACTAGACTAACATCTTTTTTTTTTTTTTTTTTTTTTTTTGGCTACTTGGTAAGGCAATGGCAATCTGCTTTATAATAGAACCTTCTTAAGACATGTTTGAGAACAGATCATCTAAACACTAATCTAAACAAATGCAAAAACAGAAAACCTTTCCTATATATATTTGGAGTATTTTGGAAGTAGCTTGGGATTTGGTGGAACAAATTTGGGATCTTTTAAAAGGGTCTGAATTCAAAATTTTTGTATGATTTGTAAACCATTAAAATAATTCACAGCTTGTGTCTGGTTTGGTGGAAACATAAATTTGTATTCATGACTTCTAGGAAATATTTTAAGGAGGATTATTGACAAATTTTAGCACAGCAATGTTCAGAAATGTTCAAAGAAACATCGCTGTATCTGTTAATGTTTTCATTTTCTTTTGCTCCACAAAGAACTGGACTGAGATCACCAGCTTATTTTTACAGGCCAAAAAACTACGTATAGCTTTGTTTACAAAATTATGTATATACCTGAATTCATAGGCAAAAGTAACCATGTTACAAGTGAATTAGCCTATTGGTATAAGGACCACCAGAAAATGTCCATAGCCTTCATTTGAGGTGTACAATTTGAATCAGCATTTGAAACATATACTTGTATATACTCATGGAATGAACAATTTAAATTCATGTGATTTCAAATTTATAAAAGTGACCTTGCTTTTACATTATTAAATTTTCATTAAAAATTATACTCTTTTAAACCCCACAATTTTATCAATGCAATTAAGGATAATTTTTCTTACTGATTTTATTTAAAAAAAAAAAAACTGCAAAGCAAACTGATTTCTGTTCTTTCTGTTCTTGAAACAAGTTCTTTCTCTATAGTTTTAGTTTGGGTAAATTCTGCATGTAAGTTTAGTATATAATTAAAGGATAAGTAAAAATAGAGTAAAAAGACACATCTATAAAGCTCTATTGGTATGTACTTCAGAACTGTACTTACCATGGAAGAGCAATTATTTTGCAAAATTTTATGATATCTCAATTGCTGAGGAATCATAAATAATATTTCCTTATTTTGGCAGAAGATTAACAATAAATGTTTAGGAATCATTTAAAACTTAGAATGTAAATTAAACACTATACCTGAAAAGAATCTTGCTAATCTTTTTCTAATGAAATTATTACTCATAATGGAATAGCATTTTTAAGGACAATTTTAAAACTCCCCTGAATTAAAACTTTGTCTATCTCATATAAAGGAGGAGGAAAAAAATTAGAAAAAGAGAAGAGAGTCACAAAGTGAAAAGAATCAAACCACCATTGGGAAAAGCCAAAAGTAGTTACTATAAAGTATTAATCATCAATCTTATTATTTCTGATCCAAATTAAATGCTATACTCATTTATATTTTTACGAATTGTTGTCTTAAAATTTTATTGCTTTAGGTCATGGTCACTTCTTTTATGACCTGAAGTACTGTGTCAGTAATATGAACCAATTGGCACCTATCCTCTTTTAATGGTAGAAAAAAAAAATGACTATTATATTGTAATACTTTGTTCTCTCTCTCCTCCTCTTTCTATTTTTTTGTTTTTTGTTTTCGTTTTTGGATGGTTGGTGATTTGTTTGCTTCTCCGGGTTCCTGTTGATCAGTGGTGTTTGGCCAGTTTGTATTTTTCCAGACATCACTCCACGATGTTGTTGAGGTGTATGATGGGCCAACTCAGCAATCTTCTCTGTTATCTTCCCTCTCAGGATCCCATTCAGGTATCCTTTAATAGAACTGCCATGCATCAGTTACTGATTAAAGACTGACTTTGATTAGTATTGTAGTGAAAGTTGAGATTTATGTCATCCATATTAGAAATAAAGTGAAAATAGTATCACTTTTTTTTTTTTTTTCTAAAGAATAGAAACAAAATTAACTCAGAAGGTTGAGAAAAATACAACCAACTATTCTCTGGGATTGTAACCAAGTAAATAATATATTTAATCACTTAGTCTCTGGTGTTTAATGTAATATAAAATATTTAAGAATTCTTTGAAGAATGAGGCAATATGTATAAAAATGTAATTGAAGCTTTCTGAGAAAAAGATTGCAATACAAGTTGAACCCAAAGAAACTATGTTGGTAGTGGTAGGATATTTTAAAGTAATTTGATAGAACATAGATTGACATTTTCAAATGACAGTGTAAGATTATAATATAATTTGTTAGGTTTACTGAATGAAAATTATTTATGATATCTAGTGTTTGTTTTGTTGAGTAGGAGAATCACTTCCACTGAGTTCAGGTAATCAGATCACAATTCGATTTACTTCAGTTGGACCAATAACAGCTAAGGGATTTCACTTTGTTTACCAAGGTAAGTGACCCTGTAGTCTAGAAACACACTAAGGAATGATATCATTTTCTGTGATGTATTCAGAGATTTTGAATGATGAAATCCTCTAGATAAAAGTGTTTTTAAGCAGTTTTATTTTGTCCCCTCCCCCATCACTACATCACTGTCAACTTGACCAAAGTAAACAAAATCTATTGCTTCCATCATCATTCTCAGTTTAAATGCCTGATTTTCCTTCCTTCTCACATATTGTTTTCAAGACATCTACTTTTTTTCCTGACAATTCTTTACTATCTACATTTTCTATTTTCTAATAGTCTAGCACTCTAGACTATTTAGTCTAATTTAGTTTAGCACTCTAAAGTAAAGGTATAAAAATTTTGGTGCTGATGTACTTAAACATGCCAAGGAAATCAGTGTTCCATTCTAAAATTATAGTTTCTCATTCTCTCAGGATAATTAAAACTTTCTTCACAGTTTTTAGGACTTTTGTGCAATTAGAAGTTTGTTTACACAGTTTTTTCTTGCCTGTGGTAGACAACCTTCTACATTATCGTTAAACCAAGTTAAGAGCCATTATTTGAAATATTTTCTTTGAAATACATATATTCATATAGTAGTTATTCTCAAACGTATCTTGCATTTTATTCCTAAGAAATGTATAAGCATTTGTGATTTGTTATTCCTATTAAACCCTCTTACCCCATTTATCAGTTGACTATAATACTATACTCTTTTATATTAAGTAGTACTTCCCCCTGGAAACAATGTGTGGTATTATGACTGTAAAAAGGCACTATAATGAATGAAATTATACTTACTCAAGTTGAATAAGAAGAATTAATCTATTTAGAATTCATCATATCATTTTTCTGGGCTATTGTCAATCTCTTTAATCACATTTGTTATGTGTTTTAAAAAGAAAAAACATCCTGTTATCATTCTATTTTACTAAACCAAAAAAAAAAAAAAAAAAAAAAGAGACACAATTAAAGGACATACCTATAAAATCTAAAAGCAATTTTAAATCTGATATTGTGTCATTATTAAAGTAAAAAGTTTTATTGTTGTTAATCTGTCTGACATATATTCTACCTAGTCCAAATGTAGTTATCTTTCTCAATAGCAAATGTGTTTGAAATTAGGTTTGTGAACATTCTATGAAACTAATAAAGTACTGTTTGCTTTTGTAAAATTTGTTTTTAATTAAGAACAAAATACTGAAAACAAAAGTAAAATTATTTGATATAACCTGACACATATTTTTTAAACTTGGTATTCTAAGCTTAAAAGGAAAAAAAATGCTTTCAGTTTTATCCCACAAATTACAAAAATATCTAACAAAAAGTACTTTGTAATATTAATGAGTCTGTTAAAACAAAAATAGAAAAAAAATGGTTGATGTTTAAAGGATCAAAAGTAAAACTTTTCTGATAAAAAACCTTGATGATGATAAAAATATTTATTTTAAATTATGTTATTCTGTCTGAAATTTAACACTTTGAGTATATATTAAAATTGTTAATTCAAGTTCTGATAAAAAGTGATGATTTCTCGAAAACGTGTTTAAACAGTTACATACAGAAATCTGTATTTGTCTACCACGTAAAATTAAAATAAATAATATTTCTATACAGCTGTTCCTAGAACAAGTTCTACACAATGCAGTTCTGTGCCTGAACCAAGATTCGGAAGAAGAATTGGCAATGAATTTGCAGTCGGTTCCTTAGTTCTTTTTGAATGTAATCCAGGGTATATTCTCCATGGATCCATAGCAATTAGGTGTGAAACAGTGCCCAATTCTTTGGCCCAGTGGAATGATTCCTTACCTACTTGTATTGGTGAGTATATAAATTTGTATGATCTGTGATTATACATATTTTGTATAAAAATTGATTATCTTACATCTTTCAATTTGTTAAAATTTCAAATCTAATTATGCACTAAATTTTAAATAATTTAATAGGTATGCTTTATATAAATATGAAAAATCAGTGGAGATTTGTTGCAATTGTCTTGGTGATGAAATCAGTGAAAAACTTTTTTTTCACTGGTGATGAAATCAGTGAAAAGCTAAATAGTTTCCTCATTTACTGATTGATATGGATTTATATGGATGTAAGTACATACATATATTTCCAGGAACACAGAATCTGATGCTACTAATGTGGGATTATGGAGCACTATTATCCTTTTTTTTAATTTTAATTTTTGTGAGTACACAGTCGGTGTATATATTAATGGAGTACATGAGATGTTTTGTTACAAGCAGTCAATATGAAATAAGCACTTTATGAAAAATGGGATATCCATCTCCTCAAGCATTTATTCATTGCATTGCAACAATCCAATTACACTCTTTAAGTTATTTTAAAATGTACAGTTATTATTGACTATAGTCACACTGTTGTGCTATCAAATGGTAGGTCTTAAAGCTGACTTTTCTGGAAATATTTTGCTTGGTAATCAAAAGAATTAGAAAATATGAATTTTTTTTTCTGACTCTGTTAGTTACAGATATGTATAAAAATATAAAATAATAATTTTTTTCAGTCTTTCACAAATATGGGTGGTAACATTTTGAATGAGTAAAATGCATAAGGTTAGCCAAAACTCTTATTGTTTCAAAGTTGTTTTTGCAATAGTATATCTAACTTATGTTGGTAAATAGAATGTATACTATCTAAAATTATGGATATCTTAATAGTTTAGAATTTTATAGTATTTCAGGGTAATTATAATGATGCTTGGCTTTTGTAGCGTTCCATAGACATAGAAAATTAGAAAGTAGGGAAATTACCCTCTTCTCTGCCCCAATAACATATCTGAAAATTATTATTTTTAAAAAAATACATAATATTAAATTCAAAAAAGAGTGGTACGACTTAATTTCAGGTTATAAAATAATTCTAATGACTTGAGTTGTTTCTCATTAAAGTTACATTGTTATGTGATGTTAAAAATAAGATTTTATTTTATTTTATTTTACTTTTTTGAGAGAGAGTCTTGCTCTGTTGCCAGTCTGGAGGCCCATGACATGATCTCAGGTCCCTTTCAACTTCTGCCTCCCAGATTCAAGCCTCCTGCCTCAGCATTCCGAGTAGCTGGGAATACAGGATTGCACTCCCATGCCCAGTTAATTTTTGTATGTTTACAAAATACAAAAGGAACTAGGTCTCACCATGTTGTCTAGGCTGGTATCGAACTCCTGGCCTCAAGCAATCCACCCGCCTCAGCCTCCCAGAATGCTGGGATTACAGGTGTGATCTACCACGCCCAGCTGAAAATAATACTTTTTAAAATAAAAGATAAGCAGAAATTTTGTTTTATTTTTGTTTTAATTTTAATGATCTTAATAGTCCACTCTCCATAGGGAAGAATGAGTGTGTATATTGACACATAATAGACAATCATAAATATATAAAATTACTTTTCACTAACACATTTTGCCATATGAAAATGAATTATATTTGCCATTCTTATTTTTAGCTTTTCAAAATACATTTATTCACATGTCAATTCATAGGTCATTAGAATAAAAAATAACCTTAAATTGTGAAATAACATAGAAGGTACATTCATTTCTACTGAGAAGAAATCAAAGACAAATCTGTTGAAATGCATTCACAGGATATGTTATGTGTGTTTTTTTTTTTTTTTTTTTTTTTGACGGAGTCTCGCCCTGTCGCTCAGTCTGGAGTGCAATGGCATGATCTTGGCTCACTGCAACCTCCGCCTCCCAGGTTCAAGCGATTCTCCTGCCTCAGCCTCCCGAGTATCTGGGATTACAGGCACCCACCACTATGCCCTGCTAATTTTTTGTTTCTTTTAGTAGAGACGGTGTTTCACCATGTTAGTCAGGCTGGTCTTGAACTCCGGACCTCGTGATCCACCTGCCTCAGCCTCCCAAAGTGCTGGGATTTAGGCATGAGCCACCGGACCAGACCAGGATATGTAATTTTTGTAGAATATATTTGCTTTAAGTAAAATCTATTTTTTTACCATTTAAATCAGGACATCATCAACAATTGTGCTAGGATAATGGTATAAACTGGGCTGTCACAAATAACTAGGAAAGATGGATGGTCATTTGATTTCTCTAGGAATTTGATATTGCCACTCCCACCACCCCCCCAAAAAAAATATACCTAGCATATTTCACAGTGCATTTTTTCTTACAACAAATATTTTAATTTTTTCCATGACAATAACTGGAACCTGAACTATTCTTGTATTATTCTATTATTTGTCGAATGACCACTTAAAAAAATAATGTAAAACACTAGAAGACTGTGAATGACTCTTCAATTTTCTTATCTTTTAGCTAAATAACCACAATTTCTGATTTCTGATATTTATAATTTTCTTAATGCCACTATTTGCCAATCCTATCATCTGAATATTTATTCTCTCCCTCTCCCCACCATCCCCCACAACACACAAATTCTTATGTTGAAACCTAATCTCCCATGTAGGGGTATTAAGAGGTGGAGCCTTTGGAAGGTGACTAGGTCTTGGGGGCTCCACCCTCAGGAATGAGATTAGTGCCTTTATAAAATAAGTCTGAGGAAGCATATTCAGCCTTCTACCATGTGAGAACACAGAAGGCACTGTCTATGAAGCACTGAGCAAGCCCTCGCCGAACACTACATCTGCTGGCACCTTGATCTTAGGCTTCCCAATCTTTAGCACTCTAAGAAATACATTTCTGTTGTTGACAATTTACCTAATCTGTGGTATTTTGTTTTAGCAGCCTGGATTGTCTAAAAAAGCCCCATTCCATGCTAAGTAATTTAAATACATATTTGATGTAATCCTCTGACAAATCTATGGAACTGTTACTTTTGGAATGTACAGATGAATAATCTGAGTCTGAAAGAGGTAAAATAGTTCTTTTTAAAGTGGTAGAGCCATAGTAAGAGTTAGAGTGGAGGCAGGATTTAAGACTAAGTTTTCCTACCTTTATACCTAAATTAATTGATAGATTACTGCTTCTGTTTATGTTCTGACTTACAAACTATTTCCCAATTACATTTATGCCTCATTTATTATACAGAATTGCTGACTCTACTAAAGTACATTTTTGGCAGTCCACAAGTATAGGAGATAAATCAGCTGGACTTGATGTTCCACCTATCTTGTGCCTACCAGAGAGCTGGGGTTAATAGGGCAGAGAGATCTTCCCCTTAGGTACTTGTACTCTAATAAAGACAAAACAAATAATGTCCTCTTTTCTGAACCACAATACATACAACACAATACACTGACTTCATACTCATGAAATATTATAAATAACATTTATAACATTCTGAACTAAAGGAATCATGAGCTAAAAGAAATGTTTCTATATGTCAATGCCAAAATTAGTCATGCTATATGCATAAATTGGAAATTACATTGCTTGAAATCAGTTTAATTGAAGACAGACACATAATAATAACTCTCTTCAAAACTCACAGTAGATTTTTAAATCTTTTTCTAGAAATACTAAGAATCATTGTTTCTGCCTCACTTTCCCCAGTAATTATTTACATAATGTCTGTTCACTTTTAATATATTTATGTAGGTATTGACAGAAAATATCAATGCTGTAAAAATAGAAGAACTTAGATAAATAGTTCTCTTTACTTAGTTTCATATAATCTACTGTAAAAACAGAGTAATATAATGACATGGAAATTCATAAACTAGTTCATTAATCTTTAAATATCATCAAAACCCCTTTTATTCCTTTAGAGTGTTCAAAGAACCTACATATGCCAAGAATTGAAATGTAAATGTGTGAATTAATCCTTAAAGGTTCTGTTTGTATATTTATCGTGTTAATGTGCTAATTAATGTGAGAGGTTGTAAAGAATTATGTAAAATTGAGTGAAATCATCAGAACTGGGAATTGTACTAAATTATCAGCACAAGAGTTGTGGGTGAATGTCTTGGCTTTGTCCGCATGACTGAATTGAGGTGAGTTACAATAAGATCCTGGAAAATTTACATAATCTCTGATCTTCAAATCCCATATCAATAAAACAAGAAAATAAGAGAGCTTCTTCATAGGTTCATTATGACTAAATTATTAAAAGCCTTGGCTTAGTTCTTAGAACCTAATAAGTACTAAAAAATTAAGTTGTTTTTGTTTTTGTCAAATAATCCACCACAAAATCAAGAGAGAAGATTCCAATTCTAAAACTATTCAATGCAGAATATAGGACTTAATATGCAGTACTGATCAAGTATTTGATACTATTGATTTTAATTTGTTGATATTTTATTTTTAAAGCTATTTAAAGTTATTATATGAAAAATGTCCCTTCCACAGAAGATGTCTGCATTGTGGAAAAGGCTGAAAGCATTAAGTACTGTCATCCTTTCCAACTTTAATTTAGGGTTTCTTGCATGTTTGACTTTTATTTGCATTTAAAATGTATAAGCAAGTTTTGGAAAATGTGTAGATTGTATTGAAAATAATAGTAAATCTTTATTAAAATATACCATTTAGGAGGACAGTGAAATTTCCACCAGTTAATGCATTCCAGGCCAAAAGGTTAAGGAGTATACTTAAAGAAATAAACATTTTGATTTGTTTTCATTGTTGGCAAATTTTTTTAAAATAAAATAAAAACAAAGTTAAAATAATTATTACTGCAATTTTAATAGGCCTTAGAAATATATATTTAACCAATGTTTATGCTCTGCTTTTCTTCTTACCCTAAAAATTTAAACATCACGTTATCCAAAGAAATATATTTTCTTATATCCATGAAGACATGCAGATGAGACAGAGTTAGAAAGAGGCAAGATATAGATGGGAGAAATGATCTGTCACATTAAAAAGAGAGAGAAAAGGAAAAAAAAAAATAGCAAAATAGCAAGTGAAGAGAAGTGACTGAAGAAAGAGAACATTTGAAGAGAATATTTGTGAAACATAGAATAGAGAATATGATACTATAAATTTTACTTTGTTTTTATTTTTATTCTTTTTGAAATCAAGTCTTGCACTGTCACCCAGGCTAGAGTACAGTGAGTACAGTAGCATGATCTCCTGCAACCTCTGCCTCCTGAGTTCAAACAATCCTCCCACCTCAGCCTCCCAAGTAGCTAAGATTACAGGCATGCACCACCATGCCTGACTAATTTTTTTGTATTAGTGGAGACAGGGTTTCATCTTATTGGCTAGGCTGGTCTTGAACTCCTGACCTCAGGTGATCCATCTGCCTCGGTCTCCCAAAGTGCTGGGATTTGTAATCCCAGCCACTGCACCTGGCCCAAGACTATAAATTTTAAACCATTAACCATTTGTGTCTGAAACCCAAGAAAGCCCCTATTCTACATGATTATCACAAAGTGTTTTTGTATTTCAAATGTATCAATTGATTAATTCTAGCATTTTAGCCATCAAATATAAAAACCTATATAAAAAGAATAAGGTGATACTATCCAACTAAGGATTTATCTCAGCAAGTACAGTAGCTCATACCAGGAACTAAAGTCTAGGAAAGACTTTAGGCTTTTATCTATTCTATTACTGATATTCCACCTCAGTAGCGAATGCTAGTTTACTGTTCTCAACCTAGATTCAGCCAGAACTTACTTCCTACTTTTAGGGCAAAAGATGAGCTACCCAGGAACCCACACCATCTCTCTGTCAGAGGTCCAGCAGTCTGTAGTTTCCTGGGCTTTTTGAGAACCCTGATACTACATTCATCAGGAGTCATTAGATATAGAACAGACTACCTTTAAGTTTGCATGGATTTTTGCTATGGTCTAAATATTCATTTTCCCAATTTTTTTGTGTAGAAATTCTAACCCCTAAGGTGATTGTATTGGGAAGTGGGGCCATTGGGAGATGACCAATGGGATTAGTGTCCTCATAAAACCAACACCAGGGATGTTGCTAGTTGGACATCCAAGAGGGATGTCCCTCTACCATGTGAGGACACAGCAAGAAAATGGCTGTCTATGAACCAGGAGAAGGGTCCTCATCAGATACTGAATCTGCCAGTGCTTTAGAAAACTTTGATTTCGCAGCCTTTACAACTATAAAAGATATATTTCTATTGTTTATAAGCCACCACCTAGTCTATAGTTTTTTGTTATACTAGCCTGAAAAGACTAAGGCAGAAAATTGGTACCAGGAGTGGGGTTCTACTGTAACAAAAACCTAAATATGTGGCAGCAGCTTTGGAACTGGGTAACAGCTGTAGGCTGGAAGAGTTTGAGATGCATGCTAGAAAAAGCCTACATTGTTGTGAAAGGACTGTAAGGGGAAATTCTGATGAGGGATCAGAATAAGAGGAGGAAAGCTCTAGAGAAAGGCACCATCTTTTTACTAAAACACCTAAGGGGTTATGAATAGAATATTAGTAGAAATGTGGATAGTAAAGCCAATTCTGATGAATCATTAGATGGAAATGAGGAACAAGTAGTTGAACAATAGAGGAAAGAATATTATTGTTATATTGAAGCAAAGATTATGCCATTTTATAACAAAAGTGGCTGATTATGTTCATGTTATGGAGTTTTCTGGAAGGTAAAACTTTAAACAATGAGATTGGATATTTGGCTAAGAAAATATCTAAGCAACATGTTAATGGTTCAGCTTGGTTTCTCTTGACTGCCAATGATTTAAACATGGAATTGTTAATTGATTGGAAATCAGGGCCAGGCACAGTGGCTCACACCAGTAATCCCAGCACTTTGGGAAGCTGAGGGGGGCAGATAACAAGGTCAGGAGTTCGAGGCCAATCTGGGCAATGGGAAACCTGTCTCTACTAAAAATACAAAAATTAATCAGGTGTGGTGGTGGACACCTGTAGTCCTAGCTACTTTGGAGGCTGAAGCAGGACAATCACTTGAACTCAGGAGGCAGAGGTTGCAGTGAGCCAAGACCATGCCACAGAACTCTAGCCTGGCTGACAGAGCAAGACTCTGTCTAAAAAAACAAACAACAAAAAAGGGGGTATCAAAACTTCTATATTTTAAAAACTTTCAACCTACTCGTATTGGAAAAATTAGAAGACCTATTCAAAAGAGAACTTTGTTTAGCCAAGGCGAGTGAATCACCTGAAGTCAGGAGTTTGAGACCAGTCTGGCCAACGTGGTAAAACCTGGTCTCTACTAAAAAATACCAAAATTAGCCGGGCGTGGTAGTGCATGCCTGTAATCCCAGCTACTTGGGAGGCTGAGGCAGGAGAAGTGATTGAACCTGGGAGGCAGAGGTGGCAGTGACCCGAGATCATACCACTGCACTCTAGTCCAGGCAACACAGTGAGACTCTGTCTCAAAAAAAAAAAAAAAAAGTTTAGCCAAGTACTGTTGATAAGAAGACTGGTATGAACTGACCATCTCAATAGAAGCTAGAAGCCATTCATCAATACAATGCAAAGATTAGTCAGCCATCTAAACAGAAGTCAGGACCTATTGTCCAAAACAAAGGAAGAATGAATCTGAATGCATTTCAGAGATCCAGGCTGCCCCTCCAGTCACAAGCTCAGAATGCAAGGGCCTTGGAGTCAGATTTCAAAGGAAGGGCCTTAAGCCCCAGGCTCTGATACATGCAGTCTGCTTGACTACACGGGAATAGTTCCTGTGGGTCTGGTTCACCATGCCCGGTACCCAGTAAAGTTATGGAGATGTGGTTGTCTGCATGTAGATTTCAAAAGGTGTCCTGGAAAGTCTCTCTGCCCAGACAGAGATCTGCCATAGGGGTCATGTGGATGGCCCCACAACTTTAGCATTACCTTATGGAACAATGCCCAGTGGAGCTACAGAGGTGGGGCCACCCATATGATCGTGAAACAGTAGAGCAACTGATGTGATGGTAGTCAGGGAGAATCACAGGCATGCAACTCTAATCTGTGAGAGCTGTGGTATATATTATGCCCAGCAAAGTCACAGAAGTACGATTATAACCACCAGTAGGTCCAGAATATGGAAACTTCCCTGCAATGTGTCTGGGGGGAGACCTCCAACCTGTGAGTCTAGGAAGTGAGACCATAGGCCCAGTGGGACTGAAGAACAGAGCATTGAACCAAAAGATTTTTCTTGAATTTTAAAGTTTTGGTCCTGCTTAAGATCTGTTACCGCTTTCTTCTGCCCTGGTTTTCTTTTTAGGAATGGAAATATCTGTCCTGTGCCTGTCTCACCATTGTATTTGGAAAGTAGATAATTTGTTTGATTTTACAGACTCACAGCTGGAGGGCAGTTTGCCTCAGGATGAATCTTATCTTAAAGTGTCACCCATATGTGATTGACATGATATTTAGATGAGACTTTGGACTTTAGACTTTTCATTGATGCTGGAACAAATTACAACTTGTGGGGCTATTGGGATGGAATGAATGTATTTTGTATGTGAGAAGGACATTAATTTTGGGGACCAGCAGCAGAATGCTGTAGTCTGAATGTTTGAATCCCCCAAATTCATATGTTAGAATCCTAACTCATAAGGTGGTAGTATTGGGGGCAGGGATTGGAAGGTAGTTATGAGGGCAGAGCTCTCATGAATGGGATTAATGCTCTTATGAAAGACCCCAGAGAGATCTCTAGCCTGTTTTACCATGTGAGGACACAGCCAGAAGACGGTGATATATAATCCAGGAAAGGGGCCCTCAACAGACATCAAATCTACCAGTGCTGATTTCCCAGCTTCCAGAACTGTGAGAAATACATTTCTGTTGTTTATAGCAACCTGAATAGAATGAAGCAGTTTAAAAGTACATATCCAGAGATAGAAAATTGTGTCAGATGACTTGTATTTTCTGCCAAGATCGCATGAAAAATACGTATTACCTTATACCATTTTAAAAATATTCTTCCTTGTGGAACAGGTGTAAATCCAGAAAGTTGACAATATGACAGATGGATATACGGGGTCTGTGTGAGAGAAGAAAGAGAAAGGTGATGATTCTAAATGACATTCAGAAGACAGACCAGTTTAGGTTTTACCATTTGGTCCAACTACTAATCTTTACATAAATGAAAATACAGTTTGCATTTCTATTTTTAACTACAAATATTTTTAGCTTCAAAATGTTCTGAATAAAAATGGTCATGTCTTAAAATATTTTTAAGATAGAAAAAGCTCAGTGTCTTAAATATTCAAATATGAGAGTCAAGTACAGAGCTACCTTACGTTGATATCAAAATGTTCTCTTTAATTTTTGCTCCTTTTCAACATCTGTTAACTGCACGAAACATCTGCCCCAAGGTCTTTGAATTTCTCATTTCCTCTGATTGGAACAGATATCTTTTTGTCCCACTACATCATTTCATTGACATCTCCTATCTTTCTTGGCCATCCTTTCTAAAATAATTTTCTGCCACCCATCAACTGTTTACTCTTTATATCATTACCTTTACTGCAGCCATCAAAATGTATTATGTATAATTTTTGGTTGTAAAACATTTCTTAATCTGTCTTAATTGTCCCCCTTTCCATTGTCACTATATTGGTTTTGGGCTCAATCGAAAGAGGACTTGGCACACAACAGGTGTTCAGTAAACTTTTGTTCAGTGAATGGATTTTAGTAAATTACTGTATCAATTTCCTGAATATCTGTAGAGGGTCTGACAACCCTCACCAACTTCCCAAGTCCAAGGTCCATATTTTTTCCATTTCAGTATCCACCACATGGTGATACTCTTACATACTTTCCTGGCTTAGACCTTTACAAGTCTGAGGTTTCAAACTCTTCTGACATCTGCAGAAAGATACATATGTTGGTAAAACGCAAACAATAGATTTACATATTATATGGGGAGCTTTATTCTGAGAGAGAGCAAATTCTCTATTTACACTTTACAGTTTAGATATAATCTTTGACAGCCTATTTACAGGATTTTATACATGATGATTGTTTTTCTCTATCTTCACAGTTCAATGAATGCTCAGTTAACAGCTTAAGCCAAGTGAGCATCCAATTGAAACCAAAACAATACTGCTTTCTACATTCCTAATGATTTCCCTCTCAATTGTGTCCTTTCTGTTTCACAGTTCTTATTTTTACTATCAGCACTGTCTTTTCTTTTTCTGTCACTGTAAAGCACAAGAAAATGTTCAGTAATTTTGCACACACTGACATACTAAAACCAAACAGTTGATTGGAAAGCAGCCCCATTAGCCATGATATGTGAGTTTTGCTTATAGTTAAAATACTAAATTAGAAGATTCACAAACTTTAACAACTGGTTTGTAAACAATATTTAATAATCTTGTACAAAGCATGTAGTTCCAAGCCTTTCTTAATTACAATACAATACAATAAAATTTTACTTAAAATAATTAGAGCTGAGACCAACGTAAAAATGAAAAATAAAACTTATGCTGAAGACTGAGTTTTTATATTCCAAATTTGACCTTTTTACACTTCACATTTCTTAAACTCTTCAGTCTCCTAAACCCCCAGGCTCTCCTCCATTTTAGAGGCTGTGATTCAAATAATCCCCTGCAGCCACTAATAGCTTTGACAATATATGGCCTTAGGCATAAGTACTTCTGTTAGTGGGAGGTCTTTTTTGAAAAGCCCCAGAAGCCGCCACCTACTCGCCTTAGGCAAAGAGTCTTTAATTAGCTGCTTATCTGATCAGCTTATCTGGTTCTGTTTTTTTAAGTTCTTTAGAGACTCAGAAAGAACTACTTTTACTTGAAAGTCTCCATGGCAACACCTGTCTACTTCATCTTTTCTTAGAATGGGAAAAAATTCATGAAGAAATATATACAAAATCTCCATCTTATTCATTTATCCATTTATTCATCTACCCATTCATCCATGAAAAAGTTATTAAATACAATAATAAATAGCAATTTTTAGCATTTGAATGAAGCACTATTAAGCATTATCTCATTTAATATTGACATCAACTTTGGAAGGTAGATACAATTATCTCTATTTTACAGATATTAAAACCTCTTGGCTTAGATAAAAAAGCAGAATTTGATTTGAACCTAGTCTGCTTGATTTGAAGGCCTGTTTTCTTAATTCACATATTATATTGAATACTGATCAGAACAGAAATTTATCATATATCTTTTAAAAACAGGATGCAAATGTTAGATTAAGTAATATATATGACAGTCAAATGTAAAACATTCTGTATATGGTATTGTATATCTGCTAATTTTTCTATAGCATATTTTGTTAGTAAATAAATAAAGATGATTGACGTAGAATTAGACAAATATGGTTTGTTTAGGAAAATACTGGGAGATAGGAATGATGCAGGAATGATAAAGAGGTAATTTGAAAGCACAAGATATATACAGATACATAATAAGTTTTTCAGTGATTTATTCATCAAGAATTTATTGAGTGCTTACTGCATGCCAACACTATTCTAAGCACTGGTGACATAGTTTTGAATAAGAATATAAGATCTTTGTCCTTACATTTTGCATTTACATTTCACATGTTAGTGGAGGAGGATAAACGTCATCAAGAAATACATTCTTTTCTTTTGGGGAGTGGTAATGCTGTAGAAAAAAATAAAACAGGAGCTGGAGTTACCAGACATCCAGAGCATGCTGCCATTTTAAACCTGAATAAAATGAACAAAGGGAGGGATGAATAAAAGTCTTTCTTGTTGGTGAGCAAGTGTATGAACTGTTGAGGGGAGAGAGTTCTTGACATGTTCAAGCCACAGTGTCTGGAACACAGTAAATGGTAGCAAAGAGTGATAGGTGATGAGTTTAGAGAGGCAGAGCAGAGGGCCAAGTCACATGCATCCTTGAAGACCATGGTGAGTTTGAAATTTTTCTAACTAGTATGGGAGTATATTGAGCTGTGGAGTGATGTGATCTTAATCAGTTTCTAAGAAATCACTGTAGTTAGTGTAGGGAGATGTGGAGTAGAACCAGTATGACTGATTAGAAGCCTATCAAGGTAATGGAGGGGAAAAGTAATGTGATTTGGATAGGAAGATAATGGTCACAGTGATACGAATTAGTAAGCTTTCAGATATATTTTTAAGGTGGAGCTGTTACTGATAGATTGAGAATAGATGTAAATGTAAACTTGAATGCAAGAAAGATAAATCAAGATGAATGTTAGGTTTATGCCTAAGAACTGAGTGAATGGCGGTGACATTCCCTGAGATGAAAGAGAGTGTGGATGAGGAAGAATTTCAAAGTTATTATTTTGGACATATCCATTTTGAGATACTTATTAGACATATGATTGCAAAACTCACAGAAATCACAGCTAGAGATAAACATCTGGTAGTCAGAGCATATAGAAGACATGGAAGTGTATGTTATCACTGAGGGGGGACGGTGATTAGAAGACAGAATATGGCCTGGGACAAAGTTACAAAGAGGAGAATGAGTTACAAAAAAAAAAAAAAATCTGCAGCCAATAATACAGAAGAAAACCAGGAGAGTGTGGTGTTCTGATGGTCAAGCAAACAAAGGCTCAAAACAGATGGAGTGATCAAGAGTGAGAACTAATTTTTCATAGATTAAGTAAAATACAAGTTAAGGATTGATCATATTACAACATTAATATTCTGGTGACTTTGACACGGTCATTTCACTAGGGCAGTGAGGACAAAAGCCTGATGCAATGCATGAAAGAGACGATGGAGGAAGAGGAGATAACTTGTCACTGTAGCAACAGGGAAGAAAATTTATAATGCAAAGAAGGAGAAGAGTTAGAATCTTGACAAACAGACTTCCAGGCAAAAAGGTGACCTTGTTTGCTCAGACTTGAGTCTATTGCAAGAGACTAACATAAAAATAATATGGAAGCATAGTATGATAAAATTGTACAGGAAAACATTTGGTGCTATGGGAAACTATAGGACACTTAGCACAGGAAAATTCCAAAGGGTTGAAGAAGTAACATTCACACTGAAAGTCCATAGATGGGTAGGTGTTAGCTAGGTGAGAGGACAGATCAAGTGACAGCAATAAGGGAGCATATTAGTTTAGAAGGCTGGACTGGGATGGGGGATTAGGATGATGAGGAGTTGGGAAATTATAGTTACGTATAAGCCTGGAGATGAAGTCAGAGACGAATACAATTAACTATGTTTACCTGCAGGCCCAGCATAGTGACTCGTGACTATAATCCTAGCACTTTGGGAGGCTGAGGCAGCATTGTTTGAGGCCAGCAAATCAAGACCAGCCTGAGCAACATAGACCCTGTCTCTACAAATTAGCTACATAAAAATTAGCTGAATATCTATGCACAAATTACTGGGTATGATGTTATACACCTGTAGTACTAGCTCTTCTGTAGGCTGAGGTGGGAGGATTGCTTGAGCCTAGGAATTTGAGGCTGCAGTGAGCTATAATCACACCACTGCACTCCAGCCTAGGCGACAAAGCCAGAGCTTGTCTCAAAAAAAAAAAAAAAAAAAAAAAAAAGTTAAAAGGAAAAAGAAACTATCCGTGAGTTGTGAATTCAGACAATGGGGAAATTTTTTAAGGATTTTCACCAGAGAAGCAACATGTCGTATTTTAATTTAGAAAGATAATTTTGACAGTAATTTCAAAAATATAGTGCATGGAAAACATACCAGCCATAGGGAGGCCGTTTATGTGATTAATATTGCAACTCAGAAAAAAAAAAAAAAATATATATATATATATATATGAGGAAAGGTTGTGGCAGTGGGGATGGTGGGGATGGAGAGGAAGAGCATCTATAAAGTATTTTTTTTTTTTTTAATTGGCAGGATCAACACTTCATCAATTACTTTTTTTGGTTCTATTTTTTGGGTGAATATTTTAAATTTCTTCTTCTGTCTATTGCATGCCATTCTCAAATCATGCAAAACTGCTGGTTTTCTATTTAAATGGGCTAAATTAATTTTGACTAATTTAAACATAATTTGTATATAACCCATTAACAGAGATTTGTAAGAAAACACAACTAAGTGGGCTTCTTTTTTTTTTTTTTTTTTTTTTTTGAGACGGAGTCTCTCTCTGTCGCCCAGGTTGGAGTGCAGTGGCCGGATCTCAGCTCACTGCAAACTCCGCCTCCCGGGTGCACACCATTCTCCTGCCTCAGCCTCCTGAGTAGCTGGGACTACAGGGGCCCGCCATCTCGCCCGGCTAGTTTTTTGTATTTTTTAGTAGAGACGGGGTTTCACCATGTAGGCCAGGATGGTCTTGATCTCCTGACCTCGTGATCCACCCGTCTCGGCCTCCCAAAGTGCTGGGATTACAGACTTGAGCCACCGCGCCCGGCCGTGAGTTTCTTTAAAAATATATTGTCACACTATTTTAAAAAGTTTGCAACAGTTTTTCTTTCTTTCTTGAGTTTCTTTAAAAATATATTGTCACACTATTTTAAAAAGTTTGCAACAGTTTTTCTTTCTTTCTTCCTTCCTTCCTTCCTTTCTTTCTTTCTTTCTTTCTTTCTTTCTTTCTTTCTTTCTTTCTTTCTTTCTTTCTTTCTTTCTTTCTTTCTTTCTTTCTGCTCTGGTGTTTGCATTTGTCTTTGGAAGTGACACAAATCTGTAATTCACTTAAAGAAATTATTACAAAAGATATGTTCCTTATATCTCATCATTTATAACCATATTAGGACAAATTTCCCTGGAGCACAGTACCATTGGAACCTAAAGTAATAGTTGTAGCAAAAGGAAATATGATTTATTGAGTTCTAACTGTGTTTCAAGCAGTGTTCTAGTTTCTTATGTACATTCTAGTTTCTTTGTATTTTTCACAAAAGCCTTTTAGAAACAATAGCATTACCATTCCACAGGTAAGATATCTGTGTTTCATAGAGTTTAAAGAACAGGTCAAAGTCACACAGAATTTAAGAGTTATGAGTTAGGTCATGACCAAAATCAAGGTGATTCTATTAATGGCATGAGAATTTTGCTTTTGGCCTAGTACCTTCTAAAAATGATTGAAGGCTTTATTGACTTCTGAGTAAGTCTGCATACATATTCTTTCTTGTAGTAGTTAGAATGGCAATAACTGAACTGGGACCACTTCAAGTATCTTCAGTTCCACCTAAGGACATGGACTCTGGCTCCAACTGCCAGGATTCAAATCTCAGCTTCATCTTTTTTTTTTTTTTTTTTTTTTTTGAGATGGAGTCTTTGTCTCCCAGACTGGAGTGCAGTGGTGCAATCTCAGCTCACTGCAACCTCTGCCTCCTGGGTTCAAGTGATTCTCCTGCTTCAGCCTCCCGAGTAGCTGGGACTACAGGCGCCCACCACCAAGTCTGGCTAATTTTTTGTATTTTTAGTAGAGATGGGGTTTCACTCTATTGGCCAGGCTGGTCTTGAACTCCTGAACTTGTGAGCCTCCCACCTCAGCCTCCCAAAGTGGTAGGATTACAGGTGTGAGCCACTGCACCTGGCCAGCTTCATCTCTTAATATGTGATCTTGGGCAAGACAATCTCTTAATGACTCCATTTGATTGTCTCAGCTGTTGAATGTGGAGAATACTTATTTATATCTCATTAGTTGTTGGAAGGCTTAAATGAGTTAAAATATGTAAAGTACTTAGAAGGGTGCCTAGCATATAGTAGGCTCTATATAAATGTTATGATCATAATTGTTATCATCATCCTCATTACTTTTCAATGGATGCTGTTACTCCTCAAAGAATGCAGGAAGGAGAAAGTACCAAATAATTTTTTTAAAAATTCAAGACAATATTTATCTGGAAATGAACTATTTTTAAGGCAAATTTAGTCAATGCATGTTTTAGTAATATAATGCAAATAATATGCTGTTATTGAGTTAATTGTATGATTTTTAGAAATGCCATTCAAAGGTCATCCATTAATGCTGTCTAATTATTTTTTAACATTTTCATGGTATACAAAAACTTAATTTTCATTGCTTTTATGAGTTTTGAAAAACAGTATGATTTGATTTGCAAGTCTAGTATCTGTCTAAGATGTTATCTCTGATCTTTACTCTTTTTTAATCCTTTGCATTAGAATTAACTCCCTCTCTTGGACTGCTTTATTTTTAGTGCCCTGTGGTGGATTTTTAACTAAGCGCAAAGGGACTATTTTGTCACCTGGATACCCTGAGCCTTATGACAACAATCTGAATTGTGTGTGGAAGATCACAGTGCCAGAGGGAGCTGGCATTCAAGTAAGAATATTTAAGTTTTTCTTCTTTTCATTATATGTTTGTAGTTAATCTTTTCAGAGATGACAGAATGAACATTATTTCTAAAAGTTTAGCAAGTCGTTTTGACAGACATGGTTGAAATGAATAGAAAGATATTTGTTATTAATGTTTTTCACATAGAATTAACAGAAAGCCAATTCAAGATGGCATAAGCAATACAAAAATATGTATTGCCCCCATATAACACGGAATCTTGAGGTAAGTAGATTTAAACATTATTTCAGGGGTTCAGTTGTGTCTTTCCTCACCCAGGTTATTTCCATCGCTCTGTTCTGCCATGCTCAGCCTGTTGGTTTTAGTTCTTAGACACCTTCTCCTGAGGTCTTGAGGTGGCTGCCAAAAGCTCTAGGTGTAACAGCCCTACTTGGCAATGGCCAGCAGCTAAAACAGAATGGTCCTATGTTATGTACCATTTCAGTGGTTAAGAAAACTTTTCAGGAAACCTGCCAGCAGACTTTCCCTCCTGTTTTATTGACCAAGATTATAATCATATCCATTCCTGACCTATACAATGGGCAACAACCAAAGATTTACTATGATTTGGCTCAAATAAAACAGTGTTACGTATCAGGAGTAAGCAATAAGTGCAGCCTCCTATGATGCACACATCTCTCACTTAATTGAACTAAACCAGGTCTCTGTTAGCAAGGAAGGAGGATGCTCTTTAAAAACAGGTAATCAACAGTAACTGTCCTGTTAGTTGAATTATGCCTATTTTGGGGGCTGCTATTTGGTCAGTTATTCTGTTTTACATAAAGATATATCTTTTTCTGGATGAATTGGTAATATTTTACTGCAGAATCAGTATATATATTCTGTGAAAGGCAATTATGCTTCATAAATATTACATTATCTAGCCTTCACAGATATAACTTTATTACTTCTCTAATTGATTTGTAGAGTTTTTATTTAGAAACTTGAGACATATGTGAGTTGTGGAAAAATTAGCCAAGACACAATGCATTTATAATGAAATTACATTGAAGCATATTTTTTAGTAAAAAACAATCAGCTTCATGGATTTATAATTGTTCAGACGTTTTAAAAATTACTTGACAGGTGTTGGGAGTAAAATATGCCAGCAAATCAATGACAAAACCTAAAGCATGTACATTTTCAGAGTTTTAAGGGCATCCAAAGATTATAGATGCATACTTACACTCTGGCTAGTTTACAGACAATTTGTAAAATTTGAAGATAACGAATCAACCCTATCTTATTATAGTAGAATAGTAAGGATTTTGGGATTGCCCATGTTCCAGCTTATGTAGAGGATCTGAAATGATATGATATCTTTAGAACCTTCATAGAAATTTTACCACATCATCTAGTTGTAATCTTCTGAAGGTTATTCCTGAGCATCTATATATTAACATTAGCTTACTTATTTCTATCTTATCTTAAAATTATGAAAACCCTGGCATTTTTTATTTAGTTTTCATCTTCTCTTTTTGATCCACTGCAATGTGGCTTCAGCACCCAATACTCTTTTTTTTTTTTTTTTTTTTTTTTTTGAGGCGGAGTCTTGCTCTGTCGCCCGGACTGGAGTGCAGTGGCCGGATCTCAGCTCACTGCAAGCCCCGCCTCCCGGGTTTACGCCATTCTCCTGCCTCAGCCTCCCGAGTAGCTGAGACTACAGGCGCCCGCCACCTCGCCCAGCTAGTTTTTGTATTTCTAGTAGAGACGGGGTTTCACCGTGTTAGCCAGGATGGTCTCGACCTCCTGACCTCGTGATCCGCCCGTTTCGGCCTCCCAAAGTGCTGGGATTACAGGCTTGAGCCACCGCGCCCGGCCACACCCAATACTCTTAATAGAGCCAATCTCATAGTGAAGATCTAAATGTGATTAAATCCATTGTGTGGTTCATCTTTCTTGCTCTGTCAGCAGCTCTCTATCTTGTTTTTCCTCCCCTGATTCCTAATAGACTATTTTTGTCTCCTTAGATCCTAGGAGACCAATATTTTCTTGGATTTTGTTTTGTTTTCTCTTCTACATCTGTAGCTCCTACTTCTGTATCTCCTACCTGGTCTCCTCTTCCAACTCAATCTATTGTTCAAATATTAGTGTTTATGAGATTCTGTGGCCTTTGTTCATTTCACTTTATTCTCTCTGGGACCTTGTCTAATTCCATGGCTTCAGCTACTTTCATGTGCTAGAAATGTCCGGACCTAAACCATAATGGAAAATCAGAAAACATATTTTTGAATGAGGGGCTGAATAAATGATGACATCCAGACCTAAATATCTAACCCAGACCTCTCACCTAAGCTGCAGAACATATATCCAACTGCCTACTGGACATTTTCAGCTAAACTTCTTGATGGCTTGTCAAATTCAACCTGTCTAAAACTGACTTCATAGAATCTTCTCAAAACTATGGAACTTTCTCAGTGTTCTCCTTCTCAGAACAACTTTCTTCATCCATTAAGTTACACAAGCCAGAAATGTTAATTCTTCTCTGACTCTTAACTCAGTACAATGAAATTTGTCAGGTCTGTCTTTCATAAATCTCTTAAACAAGTCTATTTCCCTCCATCCACACTTTCACTACCCAAGATCAGGTAGCGTCATCCTTGTCCTGGGTTCTTATTCTCCTCCAGTCTATCTCCTGTGCATCTAGTAGAGTAACCATCTGAAAGTAAAAATCTAATACTATCATTTTCTTATATATAATACCTCAGTTGTCTCCAATCTCCTTAACTCCTTCGACACTATTGATTATGCCATTGTGCTCTGTCCTTATTTTGTAACTTTCTATCTGCACTATTTCAGCTCCTTATAAAAACCTAGCTTTCTTTTGCCTCTGGACCCTTTGTGCGTGTTGTTCTTTCTGCTAACTCTCTATGATCTCCTTTTATTTTGCTTATTCTTACTTGACATTTCTGTCTCAACTTAAATACATTTTCTGTGGAAGACCTTCCATGAACTTGAGACAAGGTTAAGTTCTGCTGTATGTTCTCACAGTTCCCTGGAATTTATTTATCATAACACCCATCACATTTTAATGTTACTACTAATTATCTGTAAGCGCATGAGGACAGTGCCAAGTCCATTCTGTCAGCTAGTACAGTTCTTGGAAGTATATACTGCACAGTGCCTGGCAGTATATACTGCACAGTGCCTGGCAGTATATTCTCAGTACATATTTTTAAAACGAATCAATGAATACTTGCACAAGTGGAGTTTTGACTATTTTAGAGTTAGCAGGCATAAGGAACTATTAAGATGTCTGCAGAAAAACTATGTTATATATCACTTATCCTAGGCAAACACTATTCAAAACTGGACACATATGAATAACACTAAAATCTTCCACTGAGGAAGGACTTTGTTTCTTGACTGTACTTTAGAAAACAAAATTTGAGTTTAGCAGAGCGTTTAGCAAACATATAACGTGTAAAAATTTTGGGTTTTAATTGTAAACAGGCTAAAAACAGCTATCAAGGACTTCTTTCTAATTGACCACTTATATGGATGCTAGTTTTAGACATATCACTGAGTTATAGAAACTCATAACACATACACACACACACACACACACACACACACACACATATAATATATGACTTATATTTGAATCTTCATTAAATTTACCTAAGAGCTACCTGGCTACTGCACTAGGTTTAAAGCAATGTTTAATATTTTTCTCTGTTGGGCCAAATATGTGTGTGAATAAAGAATTATATGAATATTCAATAAATCATATATGAGATAAAGTGGGATTATCATTGTTGAAAAGAGGGGAGAAGAAGAAACATTTGGAATGCTGAAAAATTACAATAATATAGAATAATTGCACATTCTTTGGGAATTACCTCAACAAACAAATTAATTTGTTAAATTAATATTACATGAGAATTTCCCACTCTTTGTGGCAAAGAGTAGATTCATTTGTTTGTTTGTTTATATTAGCAGGATCTGTTGGAGAATTTCAGTGGGGCTATATTCAAAATTAACAGTGATAGTTATCAGGAAAAGGGAAATATGTAATTAACCATGGGGGAAAATATGTTGGTTACATTATTGTATCAATTTACTGATGATTATCATCATTTTATGTAATCTGAAGTAAAATGGAATTTGAACAGTTATAATGATAGATGCCTAGTTTTAATGATTAGAAATTCATTACCTCATAAAGGTATTCCATTGCCATGATGGACAACTATATCTAATGCAAAGTTACTCTGAACAGTGAGACAATAATTACCTCTTTTAAAATGTTTAGTTGGGCCGGGTGCAGTGGCTCACCCCTGTAATCCCAGCACTTTAGGAGGCCGAGGCGGGCCGATCACGAGGTCTGGAGAACAAGACCATCCTGGCTAACATAGTGAAACCCCGTCTCTACTAAAAATACCAAAAAATTAGCCGGGCGTGGTGGTGGGCGCCTGTAGTCCCAGCTACTCTGGAGGCTGAGGCAGGAGAATGGCGTGAACCCGGGAGGCGGAGCTTGCAGTAAGCGGAGATGGCACCACTGCGCTCCAGCCTGGGAGACAGAGCGAGACTCTGTCTCAAAAAAAGAAAAAAAAAAAAAAAATCTTTAGTTGGCTTTCATGTGTCTTCTGTCATAATGAGTACTCAATCATTTATTTGAGTCTCTTAACAAATCTCATAGCATTGTCTGCCAGTTCTTCTGGCCAAATTCTTCTTCTACACTCTATATTTTTATTATGCCAAACTACATTCACAATGTACCTCAAATCCCAGTGGCAAATTATATTACAGCTCTCTGGCTGCTGTAACAAATTACCTTGAGTTTTATCTTTATAAACAACAGATTTTATTTTATTTTTTTCCTCATAGCAGTGGAGGCCAGAAGTCCAAAATCAGCTTTACTGCACTGAAATTGAGATCCTGGCAGAACCTCTCCTACCTTGTCCCTGACCACTTCAGGGTCTCAAGAATAAGCGAATCTCTTCCCTATTTTTTTCTAGCTTCTAGTGGCTGCTGGAATTCCTTGGATTTTGGCCACATCACTCCAATTTCTGCCTCCGTGGTCACATTGTCTTCTCTTCTATGAGTGTCGAGTCTCCCTCTGACTCTTTTCCCCTCTCTCAAGATTCTTAAATTAAGCTCATCTGAAAGACCCTTTTCCATATACGGTAATATTTAGAGGTTCCAGAGATCAGAACCTGGTGTCTTCAGAAGGCATTATTCAGCTATATACACTAGACATATGTATCCAGAAGTAAACTGACTTTCTTTCTCCCACCTAGGTAATAGATTTTCCTGGAGATGTCTACATTTTTGCTCTTGTTACGCCACTACTCTCAACAATTCAGAAAAGAAAATAATTTTTTCTCAAATTTTTCCTTTCACTTCCTCCCCTATTCGAATCACACAAAATTTAGTAACTTTCTCTACAGCAACACATGTAACATCTGGGTTCCCATTTTTACTACACTTGCCTCCAATACACTTCAGTCTCTCATTGTTTTTGACTGCAATACATATTGAAATATTGCTGAAATAGATATTGAAATTGTCTTTTCACTTTTACTTTCTTCACCCAATGCAGTGCTGTACCTAGAGCACAGTCCTAATCATGTTCTTCCTACGACTTCTGAAACCTTCATTGGAAAACTGAAGGTATCACTATGTCTTGAAGCGCATAGTTGTTATGCTGGTGTTTAGATTTTTATTGAGTTTCTCCCCTGATCTTCCTCTTAGCTAAGATTTATTGAGTCATTACTACATGCTGGGCACCTTATACGAATTAACTAATTTAATGTTTATAATGAATCTATGTATTAGATACCCTTATGACAATAATTTATTTAAATAATCTGAAGTACAGAAAGATAAACATCTTTCCTTTAGTGGCATGCCAATGAGGAGAAGGAGCCAGGAAGTTGCAAACCTAGGCTCTTTGATTCTAAGTTCTCTTGTATTTAGCTACTAAGCTCTACTCTTTTGAACTTTTTATTATTTCTCTAACTTTGCGTTTGTATTTCTTCTTATGTAAATACCCTCCCCTGTGACTAAATAAGATTACTCATGGTCCACTAAATCTAGCTCATGGTTTGATTCCTTTTACATTGTTAGACACTCAATAATTTTCTTCAGCTCAATATCTTCAGCTTAGCTGAAATGTCAACTCCTGCGTGAATCTTCACATTTTTTAAAAAGCTGAATGCAGTATTTTCTTCCCCTGAATTGAAGGAAAGAAAATTTTAGACATGAAGAGGGAATTTATAATTACTTAAGGAGGTAGCAGTTATATTACAATTACACAGCTTTACTTCTAGTCTTCTTCCTGTCTTAGAATATTGCCACTGGGCCTGATGCCAATCATATAGGCAGGGTATCTATTGCCATGTGGCACTCACCCCTGGAAACAGGCACCAGTATTCACTTGTATGGAAGAATAATGATGGGCTATTTTGCAGATAATAAATTTTTATTGAGTGAAATTGTTGTAATTATTTAGTGAATGAGTACAGTGCCTACGTTTTTAACAGATTTTAGCTTAAAAAAACTTTTAATAAAGCTATTCCTTTCCTTCCTCTAAAACTACAAAAAAATTAATAAAGAAATAGCAAAATAGTATCCACAGTTGTGAGGGTCCTGTGGGTTCTTGCAAAAACTCAAGCTATGCCAAGTGATGTGAAATAAAGTAACACATGCCTCTTTCTTTAAATAAAATTTAATAGGCAGGAGAGAATTAAATCTCCCCAGTATTTCCCTTCTCAACTTTAAGGAACTTCAGCTGTGAATTAGTTGCTATAACTCTATTCATTAAAATAAATTTTTAAACATGCATTTGAATTAATTACAAAATGTCATTTTTTCTCATCCATACTGAGACTTGTTAAAAATATGCATGTTAAAATTTTTTAAATAAAGGAAGAGAAGACATTGAGCAAAGTTTATGCAAGGAAAGGATAATTTAAAAGTATCCAGAAATAAACTTGGCTTTAAAAAGGTTTATTATAAGCTCCTATAGACTTGTAGACCACAAATCTGGTTTTTCCTAATAGCTATAAGAAAGCTAGGAAACTCAAATCAATGACATATACTTAAAAATTAGCCAATTGTTTTGAAAATGATTTGAGATTCCAGGCACTGATTCATTAGATTAGCTCAAAGCTTTTGAAAAGAGAATGTTCTGAGATAGTGACAGACATTACTCTGGTTATACCCACAGTGAACATTGGTAGGTGCTTCAAAGGCTTTTCTGTATAAAAATCAGCTTGTGGTATTGATGGAACGTATCTCAAAATACTAAGAGCTATTTATGACAAACCCACAGCTAATATCATACTGAATGGGCAAAAACTGGAAAAATTCCCTTTGAAAACTGGCACAAGACAGGGATGCCCTCTCTCACCACTCCTATTCAACATAGTGTTGGAAGTTCTGGCTAGGGCAATCAGGCAAGAGAAAGAAATCAAGGGTATTCAGTTAGGAAAAGAAGAAGTCAAACTGTCCCTGTTTGCAGATGACATGATTGTATATTTAGAAAACCCCATCGTCTCAGCCCAAAATCTTCTTAAGCTGATAAGCAACTTCAGCAAAGTCTCAGGATACAAAATCAATGTGCAAAAATCACAAGCATTCTTATACACCAATAACAGACAAGCAGAGAGCCAAATCAGGAATGAACTTCCATTCACAATTGCTTCAAAGAGAATAAAATACCTAGGAATCCAACTTACAAGGGATGTAAAGGACCTCTTCAAGGAGAACTACAAACCACTGCTCAGTGAAATCAAAGAGGACACAAACAAAGGGAAGAACATACCATGCTCATGGATAGGAAGAATCAATATCGTGAAAATGTCCATACTGCCCAAGGTTATTTATAGATTCAATGCCATTCCCATCAAGCTACCAATGAGTTTCTTCACAGAATTGGAAAAAACTGCTTTAAAGTTCATATGGAACCAAAAAAGACCCCGCATTGCCAAGACAATCCTAAGTCAAAAGGACAAAGCTGGAGGCATCACGCTACCTGACTTCAAACTATACTACAAGGCTACAGTAATCAAAACAGCATGGTACTGGTACCAAAACAGAGATATAGACCAATGGAACAGAACGGAGCCCTCAGAAATAATGCCACACATCTACAACCATCTGATCTTTGACAAACCTGAGAGAAACAAGAATTGGGGAAAGGATTCCCTATTTAATAAATGGTGCTGGGAAAATTGGCTAGCCATAAGTAGAAAGCTGAAACTGGATCCTTTCCTTACTCCTTATACGAAGATTAATTCAAGATGGATTAGAGACTTAAATGTTAGACCTAATACCATAAAAACCCTAGAAGAAAATCTAGGTAGTACCATTCAGGACATAGGCATGGGCAAGGACTTCATGTCTAAAACACCAAAAGCAACGGCAGCAAAAGCCAAAATTGACAAATGGGATCTAATTAAACTAAAGAGCTTCTGCACAGCAAAAGAAACTACCATCAGAGTGAACAGGCAACCTACAGAATGGGAAAAAATTTTTGCAATCTACTCATCTGACAAAGGGCTAATTTCCAGAATCTACAAAGAACTCAAACAAATATACAAGAAAAAAACAAACAACCCCATCAAAAAGTGGGGAAAGGATATGAACAGACATTTCTCAAAAGAAGACATTCATACAGCCAACAGACACATGAAAAAATGCTCATCATCACTCGCCATCAGAGGAATGCAAATCAAAACCACAATGAGATACCATCTCACACCAGTTAGAATGGCAATCATTAAAAAATCAGGAAACAACAGGTGTTGGAGAGGATGTGGAGAAATAGGAACACTTTTACACTGTTGGTGGGATTGTAAACTAGTTCAACCATTATGGAAAACAGTATGGCAATTCCTCAAGGATCTAGAACCAGATGTACTATATGAGCCAGCCATCCCACTACTGGGTATATACCCAAAGGATTATAAATTATTCTACTACAAAGACACATGCACACGTATGTTTATTGTGGCACTATTCACAATAGCAAAGACTTGGAATCAACCCAAATGTCCATCAGTGACAGACTGGATTAAGAAAATGTGGCACATATACACCATGGAATACTATGCAGCCATAAAAAAGGATGAGTTTGCGTCCTTTGTAGGGACATGGATGCAGCTGGAAACCATCATTCTTAGCAAACTATAACAAGAAGAGAAAACCAAACACCGCATGTTCTCACTCATAGGTGGGAACTGAACAATGAGTTCACTTGGACTACAGGATACACAAAGGCAATTCTGTAATGTCAGGTGCAAATAGGACTTGTGTGAGTTCTGCTTGGAAGGAAGGATGAAACTTTCATTACTGTAATATACACAATATGTGGGAAACTTATGTCCAACTTTGCTTGGAACAGATCTAGACCAGGTCTGCCACTCTGGTAAGTTAGGAATATCATCCCATTTCATTCTCAAAACTGTCCCAGTTTGATTATTGAATTGTATGGTTACTTAGCCATATGAAAGGCCTTGTCCACAAAGAGACCCAGATTTTGTCCATAACAAAGATATTTGGTAAGTGATAATTGTGTGTATAAATAGACTAATTGATGTACATATGTTTCAAGTCCTTTTGAACTATTTAATAAACTATAATCATTGAAAAAAAAAATCAGCTTGTGTAAGCCAGTACAATAATGGAAAAAATTCAGTTCTGTTAAAAACCTTCTGTGAAGGGCCACAATTATGTGGTCCAGGATTTGAACTCTCTTTTCCAAGAGATTGTTGGACTATAGTTATGTGTATCTGGTTAGAAATGTCTATTCTTACCTGTAATTATTATTTCACAGGTACAAGTTGTTAGCTTTGCTACAGAACATAATTGGGATTCTCTGGACTTTTATGATGGGGGAGACAACAATGCTCCAAGACTTGGAAGCTATTCAGGTAAATAAGAGAGCTGAGCTTAATTAAAATACAGGTATAATTAAGAATATAAACAAAATTAAAGAGCTACCTACAACTCTTACTTGGTGGTTTTAATTTGCTTTTTACAAACTATATACAAAGATACAAGGACTGAAGTTTTAAAGATTTAAAGATGATATCAATATTGATATTTAAAACCTTATTATATTCTTAATTCTTTATATATTTGTCTAATTATTTATTGATGGTTTTATATTACTGATAATATTTTCAGCTGAGTTGGGGTTCAGGAATAGTATGCATGCTCTTTTCCTTAAAAGGATGAGCAATAATAATTAAAAATTAGACTGTGCTTTGAATTCTGTGCTATGAAGTCATGAAAATAACCAGGTGAATGCTACAAGGTACTGTTAAGTGAGAATAAAGAGAATACAGAATTATTTCTATGAAATAAATAAAATTATATAAAATTAGTATATACATGTGTAACAAGACCAGAAAGAAACAAAATAAAAGTCTTATTTTTTATATAAGATGTGGACTTGTTTTTACAACCTGTTAAATTTATTAAGGTTGTTATTTTTTGAGATGTAGTCTCGCTCTGTCTCCCAGGCTGGAGTGCAGTGGTGAGATCTCAGCTCACCGCAACCCCTGACTCCTGGGTCTGAGCGGTTCTCCTGTCTCAGCCTCCAGAGTAGCTGGGGTTACAGATGTGCATCACCACACCCAGCTAAGTTTTATATTTTTTGGGAGAGACGGGGTTTCACTATGTTGGCCAGGCTGGTCTTGAACTTCTGACTCCAGGTGACCCACCTGCCTTGGCGAGAAGGTGATCACACCTGCTGAGTTTACAGGTGTGAGCCACAACACCCAGCCAGATTTATTGAGGTTTAAAAGGTAATTTATGCAATACTGTAAAAGCTTTTGCATATAGAAGTTGAAATAAAAAGTTTTACTTTGTTAATTTTTTACTTAACAAATTAACTTTGTTAATAGTTACTTAAAGTGTAACTATTATACTTTTTAAACTCTAGAAATATAAACATAGCTAACCGATTAGCTTATTCAATTCAGATATGCTGAAATAAATTTGAATGACTTTAAGCTTTTAAGAGATTTTTAAATGGAGTAGCAGAACCTGTTATTTATCATCACCAATGAGGAAAAGAAAGAAATACCTGGAGCAGGAGTGATTTGATTTAGGCATGAGCAATATAGATTTAGATAGAAGTCTTAGAAAAATCCCACACAAGTTTAGTATACTTTTATTTATAATAGGTTAGGTAATACTTTATTAGTATCATTATTAATTTTTTTGTGTGCATTTTTAGAGACAGGGTCTGGCTCTATTGCCCAGGCTGGAGTGCAGTGGTGCAATCACAGCTCACTGCAGCCTTGAATTCTTGGGCTCAAGTGATCTATCTGCTTCAACTTCCTGAGTTGCTGGGACTACAGTCACATGCCACAACCTCAATTAATTTTTATTTTATTTTGTTTTTTTAGAGCTGGGGTCTTGCTATGTTGCCCAGGCTGATTTCCAACTTGTGGTCTCAAGAGATCCTCCTGTCTTACAGCCTTCTGATTAGCTGGGATTGTGATCCCATGATTATTACATGAGCCACCACACCCATCTGTAATACTTTAAAAATCATAATGTAACGATAATATAAGTGATAAATAACACCTGTTGATCACTAAGTGCTAGCTCTGTGTGGCATTTGCCATGCATTTCCTTATTTGATCTTTCTAGCAAATCTGTAGGTAATTGAGGCTTAGAGAGATTAAGTTGCCTGAGGTTGTACAACTAATGTTAGAATGAGATTGGGACCCAGCTGGTGTGACTCTAGAACTAGAGCTCTTAATCAGTAAGATCCTCTGAGAGAGTCAAGGCAGGTGAAATGACCTTTTAAGTTTCTGTTTATTCCCGTCTTTGGTGGTTGCCGTTATCACACTATGGTCAGGAAAAAAGCAAGTGTGTTCTTTATAGTAAATCTTTTGTGTTCTTTCATAGAAGACATCAGGGGTGAGGTCCACAAAGTTGTGCAAAGCAAATGTAAAGAAACCAGTTACTTATAAAGAAATATTTTTAATGATCTTATATGCTTGTTGAACTTTGTCTTAAAATGTAGAATTAACGCTTACTTATTTTCATGCTTGCCATTTGAAACTGCTAGAGTTGGAGTCAAAAATCTTCAGCTGTTTGCTCAATAGCAAACTCAAGAAATAATTGTTTCAAGCAGATACTTTATATTTTCAAACTCAATAACTTAATAAAATAAATTTGATCTCCTTCAGAAGTCCAGAAAAATATCGTTATAATGCATTTGCTGAAAGACAAGAGTAACAGTAGCTCATAATTGGATTTTTTTTGAAAACTGACTACCAGCTTTGCTGTCAGAGTTTAAGAAACATTAAGACACTTGACCTGTTATAGAATAATCTATCTATCTAGCTGTCTAACTTTAATTCATTATTAAAAGCAAATCAATGACTATATTATCTGACTCATACAAAGTTGTTACTATACTATAAAAATCACGTGCAAAGTTCAAAATTAAGTTTATTATTTATTCCTTTTTAGTTTGCAAACTGTTTTATTCATATTTTGTGTTTCTTTTTAATTAGTTCACAAATCTGGTAACATACAGGCAGTTAAAACTGGTTATCACTTTGAAAGTCAGAAGCCTCTGGTATAGCACAGTCTTCAAAAAACATTGGAAAGCAGAGAGAATACACAGTAATAACCTCTTTGAAAGCAATCATTCCAAACTTTCATGTTTCTAACAAGATTGACTTTACATATATGTGTATTTATTGTTTATTATCAGCTCATGCACAGAATACTGAAATCCACATGAAATTCAACGTTTATTTTCGGTGAACATGTCAAACATATAGCTTTAACTTTCACCAGCTCTTTTTGCTCCTACCTATTTTTAGGAAGCAATCTAGGCCGAGACGGGCGGATCACAAGGTCAGGAGATCGAGACCATCCTGGCTAATACGGTGAAACCTCGTCTCTACTAAAAAAAATACAAAAAACTAGCCGGGCAAGGTGGCGGGCGCCTGTAGTCCCAGCTACTCCAGAGGCTGAGGCAGGAGAATGGCGTGATCCCGGGAGGCGGAGCTTGCAGTGAGCAGAGATCCGGCCACTGCACTCCAGCCTGGGTGACAGAGCGAGACTCCGTCTCAAAAAAAAAAAAAAAAAAAAAAAAAGGAAGCAATCTAAAGCCATCTCAAGTGGTGGTCTGTCTTCTTGGAAATAGGAACAGTATATTGAAAGAGGATTGTGAAAAAATATTTCTACTATTTATTTTTGAAAAAAACAGCTTGATTAATGCATATTTTTAGTGGTAACCTATTGACTTATTAGTAAACTTACTTAATTTTATTATAGTACTTATTAATGGCCATTGACTTGCTTTCTCATATATCATTTCAGGAACAACAATACCCCATCTTTTGAATAGTACGTCTAATAATCTATATCTAAATTTTCAATCAGACATCAGTGTTTCTGCTGCAGGATTTCATCTTGAATACACAGGTAAAAATAATATCATGTGCCATTCAAAAAGCTTAAGAACAAGTTTATATTAATTAAAAAATATTTTTGTGAGTATGTATATATTATAGCAACTTTCTCAAATAAAACATTGTCTTATTAAAATTTTGAAGTATTACTTCAATTCAATTACAAAATTATATGGATAAAGTTTTAATGATTTCACAAGAGTTTACAAGTTTTTTTTGTTATTGAGTAAGAATAATTAATGTGAAATCTACCTTTTCAACAAATGTTTAAGTGTGCAATATTGTATTAACCGTAAGTCCAATATTATGCAACAGATCTCTAGAACTTACTCATCTTGCATAACTGAAACTTTATACCCATTGAACCACAGCTCTTCATTTCCCCCTTTCCCTATCCCCTGACAACCACCATTCTACTCCACTTCTTTGGGTTTGACTATTTTAGATTTGCCGTGGAAGTGGAATCATGAAGTATTTATCCTCCTGTGATTGGTTTCTTTTACTGTGTAATGTCCTCCAGGTTCATCACCTCCTGGTCTGTATATCTGTTTTTATCCAGTACTACACTGTTTTGTTAACTCTATCTTTGTAATATATAATCAAGAAGTGGGACCTCAGCACTTTTGTTCTTCTTGCTCCAGAATTCTTTGGCTGTTCAAGATCTTTTGTGGTTCTATATGCATCTTAGTACTTTATTTGTGGAAAAACATGTCACAGATTTTGATAAGCATCAAATTGAATCTGTAGGTTGTTTTGTGTAGTATGGACATTTTAACATTATTAAATATTCTAATCCATAAAAATGGGATGTACTTCTATTTATTTGTGTGTCTTCTGTAATTTTTCTCGTCGCCATTTTGTAGCTTTTTTTTTTTTTTTTTTTTTGAGAAGGAGTTTCGCTCTTGTTGCCCCGGCTGGAATGGAATGGCATGATCCTGGCTCACTGCAACCTCCACCTCCTGGGTTCAAGCGATTCTTTTGCCTCAGCCTCCCAAGTAACTGGGATTACAGACACTCTACACCACACCCAGCTCATTTTATATTTTCAGTAGAGACGTAGTTTCACCATGTTGACCAGGCTGGTCTCAAAATGCAGCTGATTCTTTGTATGTTAATTTTGTATCTTGCAACTTCATGGATTCATTTATTAGTTCTAACAGTTTTTTTTTTTTTTTTTTTTTTTTTTTTAGTGGAGTCTCCTCAACATTACTGATAAATAATGATTATTCATATTTCTGGGATACATGTGATATTTTTGTACATGTATACAATGTGTAGTGATCAAATCAGGGTAATTGAATTATCATTCATAACCTCAATCATTTATCATTTATTTATGTTGGGAACATTTCAAATCTTTCTTCTCATTATTTTAAAGTATACAATAAATTATCATTAACTTGTCACCCTGCTTATCAAACATCAGAATTTATTCTTTCTTTCTAACTGTATTTTTGAACGCATTAACCAACCTCTCTTCTTCCCTGCCTTCCAAGTCATCTATTTCAGCCTCTGGTAACCATCATTCTACTCTCTACCTCCATGAGATCAACTTTTTTAGCTTACACATATATGTGAGAATATGCAATATCCATTTTCTATGCCTGGCTCATTTCACTTAACGTAACATCCTCTAGTTCCAGTCATGTTGCTGCAAATAACAGGATTTCAATTTTATGGCTGAATAGTACTCCATTGTCATATATATCATATTTTCCTTACCCATTCATCCACTGATGGACACAGGTTGATTTTGTATCTTGGCTATTGTGAATACTGCTGCAATAAACATGAGAGTGCAGGTATCCCTTTGATATACTGATTTTCTTTCTTTTGGATATATACCCAGCAGTGGGATTGATGGATCTTATATAGTTCTATTTTCCATTTTTTAATGAAACCTCCCTACTATTGTTTATAATGCCTTGACCAATTTACATTCCCACCAAGAATGTGTAAGAGTTCCCTTTTCTCCTTTTTTTTTTTGTTTGCTTGATAATATCCACTTTACCTGGGGCAAGATGACATCTCAGTGTGGTCCATGGAGTCTTTATGTTGTTCCGCATTTAGGATTTTATCATCTGCAGACAGGGACAATTTTAATTATTCCTTTTTGACTTGGATGCCTTTTATTTCTATTTCTTGCCTAATTCCTCTGTCTAGGACTTCTGGTAGTATTTTGATTAGAAGTGGAGAGAGTGGATATCCTTACCCTCTTCCTGATTATAAAGAAAAAGCTTTTTGTTTTTTACCATTAAGTATGATGTTAGTTATGGGCTTTTCATATATGGTCTTTATTATGTTGAGGTAAATTTCTTAAACACCTAGTTGTTTTTGAGAGTTTTCAATAATGAAATGGTGTCAAATACATTTAAATACTTTTTTTTGCATTCATTGATACAATCATGTGACTTGTATTCTTCGCTCTGTTAATGTGATATATTACATTTATTGATTTGTGTACGTTTGACCATTGTTACATTCCAGGAATAAATTTCTCTTGGTCGCGGTATATGATTTTTTTTTTAACATGCTGCTAGATTTGGCTTACTATCATGTTGTTGAGGATTTTTGCATCCATGTTCAGAAGGGATATTGGATTATAGTTTTCTTTTCTTATGGTGTCTTTGTCTTTGCTATTAGGGCAGGGCTGACTGCAATAAAAAAGTTTGGACATATTTTCCCCTCTTCAATTTTTTTTGAAGAGTTTGAGAAGGATTGATGTTAATTTTTAAAGTGTAAGGTAGAATTCACCAGTGTAGCCATCTGATGCAGTGCCTTTCTTTGTTGGGAGGACTTTGTTAACTGATTCAATCTTTTTACTAGTTACTGGTTCATGTAGATTTTCTGTTTCCTTAAAATTTAGTCTTGGTAACTTTTATATTTCTAGGAATTTTTTTTTTCATTTTTCTGAGTTATTCTAAATTTTGGTGTGTAATTGTTCATAGCAGTCTCTTATTCTTTTAATATCTGTGGCATCAATTGCAATGCCTACTTTTTAATTATAAGTATTTTTAAATTGTGAAAAAGGAACTAGATCCTGTAGAGATTTTAAAATTGGAATTAAAGCGACTACTCCTGACATAGAAAAAGTACATTCATCTCCCAACTTCCTGCAAAACTTTTCATCATAAAAATAGATTAGTTCCCCTATTAAACACATATATGAAGCAATGTGTCATTTCATACATAAAATTATCACAAATGTAATTAGGTGAGTGTTTGGGTAACTATGGGTTTTTTTACTCTCTACTTAAAATGCAAGCTGCAGAAGACAAAATCTTTCAACATCATCTCATTCAGGCCACACTTAGTTCCACACTGAAACACCATTACCTAAATTGAAGTTTTGATAGACATGAAACTCTCAGTGGGAGCGAACAGCAGCTATAATTGATAAGCATGTGCTAAGTAAATAATATTTAAATGATTTTTTACATGTTTTTGGTTTTATAATTAAGTTTAGTTTTCAGTTATTGCTAACTTCAGATACAATAAATGTATTACTGTAATGCAAATACATGACAAATCCATAAAACAAAATTTATTCATTCATTCTTTATTCAACCGACAAATATTTTGAACACCTACCATATGTCAGGCACTATGCTCGACATAAAAAATGTGAAGTTAGACATGTCACAGTATCTTTCTTTGAAGAGTCTTGTAGAAGATTCACAAAGATAAAACAGTATTACAGTGCTTTGAATACAGTAATAGATGTATTTGTGGTAGATCACCCAAAAGCAATAAATAATCGTCTCCATTTAGGAAATTCAGGGAATACTTCAAACAGGAGGTGACACTTGGGGTGAGTCTTAAAAAATAAGGAGTTTTACAGTTAAGCAAGAAGGAGTGGATAGATTCAGCAGAGGAAATTTCACATTCAGACAGCTATGAAATATGCCGCATTAGGAAAAATTCAAACTATTTCAGTAGGAATGGTACATAAGATATGATGGAGTGGTAGTAACTAAGGCTGCTTATATAGGCATGACTACTCCTGAAAGGTATAAGATGTCATAATGAGAAATTTGACTTTGTTATAGGTGCCGCAGCTCAAAAGCAGAATATGTTTTGATAGTTTTTCGTGATGCAGACCATTAAATTATTGTAAACCACAAGTAAATTGAAGAAACTTTAAAAAGTCTCTTGTGTACAACTTTTGCATTTCTAAAATATTTTGCTGAATGCAAAAATCCTTTATTTGTATAAGATAATATATGATCACTAATATTTAACAAGATGATATAGCTATATATAATATTTTTTAAACTGTTCTTTTGGTTAGAAATTCTTATTTTTAATAAATGAGATAAATTGAACTATATCCTAATTAACACATAATAGATGCTAATAGTACATTGTGTCTTGCCTTTTAGAGCAGAGAATTGCAAGTTTGACTGCTCTTCCTAAGGGAAATCAATAACTACTCACATTAAATCTCACAATTTTAGGTCTTGGAAACCAATATCTTTGACAGGAAAAACATACTAGTTATAATTTAAGCATTTTAAATCATGATCTTTAATTTAGAAAGTAACGTTGAGGCCGGCGCGGTGGCTCAAGCCTGTAATCCCAGCACTTTGGGAGGCCGAGATGGGCGGATCACAAGGTCAGGAGATCAAGACCATCCTGTCTAACACGGTGAAACCCCGTCTCTACTAAAAAATACAAAAAATTAGCCGGGCGTGTTGGCGGGTGCCTGTAGTCCCAGCTACTCGGGAGGCTGAGGCAGGAGAATGGTGTGAACCCGGGAGGCGGAGCTTGCAGTGAGCTGAGATCCGGTCACTGCACTCCAGCCTGGGCAACAGAGCGAGACTCCGTCTCAAAAAAAAAAAAAAAAAAAAAAAAAAAGAAAGTAACGTTGAGTGCCTATGTGAAGGACACTCTGCTTAGAACTGTAGGGAAATTGGGAGATGAATGAGACAAATCTCTTTTTCTAATTGAGTGAAAACTTTATTACATGGTATATGTTTTTCCCTGTACTGTATTTGTGACTGTTTACTCAATTAAATTACAACTTGTTATTCCTATAAAATGAGCAAAGAAAGTCACTGTCCTCTAAATTAATTATCTGAATCAAACTAAAAAATGTGAGAAAGAATTTACTCTTGGTAATGAATGAGCATAAGAACTAATGATTCATTGGTGTATTTTACGTGCAGTTGCTTTAAATAATAACACTACCAACTCTCCTAATGGTCCAGAGGCTATTCAAAGTGAATGGCGTTTAATCTATTAGTTTGAATTCACATAATCTAAATGTTCGCAAAGCGATGCTTTGGGTTCAAGATGATCCCTAGATACTTCTTAAGAGTCCTTAGCTATGTAGATTCTTCACCTAAGAGAAAAATATGGAAACAAAACATAGAGCAGGATATTTACGCAATCTGTTAAATGTGTTAACTGTATTTTTCAAAAACCACAAGGTGGCAACCTATTAGAAGATGATATTATAGTCAGCAACTTTTTAAAGCATTGTGTTGATAGGCCTTAACTAAGATATCAAAACATTTGCTGAATGCTTCCTTTTAATTGGATCATTATTATTTGAAAACTTCCTGAATTAAAGTAAATATAATTAAAAATAGCACTACAAAAAGCCTTTAAAGGTATAGAAAAATAATAATTTTATCAAATCATAATTTAGCGGAAGTTAACTCTCCATGTAGACAAAGACCTTTCTTTTTTGAAGAAATTTAATAAATACCTTACTAATGGTATGCTTGACTACATTGGTCACATAAAAATACTACAGTTGCATGTGCTATTTTTACACAAAGTCAGTGACCCTAAATTAAAATGATAATTATAATAGAAAACTGAAAGGATGCAGAGAAATAGATGTGAAAAAGAGAGTTACAGGATATGGAAAAAGGTAATAGGGGAGAGGGACTGATAAAGACAGGTGAGAAAAAGATACATTTAGTTGACAGTGGCGAAATCAGTGCCAAAGGACAACTAACATTCTTTTTTTTTTTTTTTTTTTTTTTTTTTGAGACGGAGTCTCGCTCTATCACCCAGGCTGGAGTGCAGTGGCCGGATCTCAGCTCACTGCAAGCTCCGCCTCCCGGGCTTACGCCATTCTCCTGCCTCAACCTCCAGAGTAGCTGGGACTACAGGCGCCCGCCACCACGCCGGGCTAATTTTTTTGTATTTTTAGTAGAGCCAGGGTTTCACCGTATTAGCCAGGATGGTCCCGATCTCCTGACCTCGTGATCCACCCGTCTCGGCCTCCCAAAGTGCTGGGATTACAGGCTTGAGCCACCGCGCCCGGCCGTTCTTTAAATTAATTTTTAAAATTTTAGAATATGTTTCTTGTTTGCAAATCTATTGTCTAATCAGGAAGGACATTAACATAATATTTGCTAAATACTGAGTTTAAATTCAGGAGAATGGTGGAAGATTGAACAAGAAAATTTAAAGACTAAGTATTGCTTTACAGTACTAAAAAGACTAATAAATTCTGCTCTGGTCTTTAAGGACAAACGTATAAAACAAGCCATGGCAGCATTTTTGACTGCATTGTTAAGAACAGATTGAATAACAGTTAAAATGTGTTTGGTGGATGAAGTGCTACATAGAGCAGCTGTAGTTTAGAACAATATCCAGTCCCGCAACTAGAAAGACTGACTGTTTACTCAGTTGCACACTGGAGGCTATTACTCTCAGAAACTCCAGAGAATACAGTGCCCTCTACCCAAGCACTATGGATTTTTTTCACCAAAATAATCTATTTTGCTTATGGAAAGGGCATCTTAATTTCTGTCAAGTTTCATAAAAGGTAGCCTTCTCTTAGTGGAGAAACATCCATTTTGTGTTAATTCAAGAATCTGTTCATTTATGAAGGCAGATTTTGATAACTAGATACAGAAATTTTGAAGAACTCCCTGTGTATTTAGAGGCACCTCAAAATATTGGCTGAGATATACAGCCTCTGGAAGAGAAAACTGTGTTTTTTAATGCATGTAAATAAGGACTAATTTTTTTTTTAATACCTAATTTTAGATACTTGATATAAGCAAAATACTTAAACAACTGGGTACTGGGTAAAAATGACATTGGGTGTGAGTGGTGTGTGTGTGTAAACAGGGTTGGTATATTAACTTTTTTCTATGAAGGAGACGTCTATGTCACTGCACATCTTTGGGTATTTCATTTGTGACAGTCTCTAAGACAAAAGTTCTGCCCACTGGGTAACATAAGGGAAGAATCACAATGGGGAAATCACAGTCTATAATCACACTGTGAATACCAGGAACAGATGCAGAACACTTTAAGGTTTTCTATAAAAAAGGATAGTGTTTATATTTTTCATCCAAGAAAGTAGACTCTTACTATATTCCTAAAGGAGTATTTTAAATAGTGAAGGTTTCAGGAAACATGGCAGGTGTTCTTTCTTAGTAAATGGAAATTTGGCTGAGATTCTTCCCAGCAAGTGAGTGTTTTCTCCATCTGATTTTTCTATTCATGAGGTTTTCAGAAAAAAAAAAAAAAAAAAAAAATATATATATATATATATATATATTTGTGTGTGTATATATATATTTTCTGGTGGCAGAGTTACTACACAGATATGCCCTGCTTTTTATTTACTTAAAAGGTAAATGCTGGCGGATAGGCTGATTTATTTTTATTTATTTATTTATCTTATTTATTTATTTTTATTTTTGGAGACATAGTCTCCCTCTGTTGCCCAGGCTGGAGTGCAATGGCACTATCTCAGCTCACTGCAACCTCCACCTCTCAGGGTCAAGCAGTTATCCTGCCTCAGCCTCCCGAGTAGCTGGGACTACATGTCGTGCTGCCACGCCTGGCTAATTTTTGTATTTTACTAGAGATGAGGTTTCACCGTGTTGACCAGGCTGGTCTCGAACTCCTGTGCTCAGGCAATCCACCCACTTTGGCCTCCCAAAGTGCTAAGATTACAGGCATGAGCCAACGCGCCTGGCCAGATAGGCTGTTTTTTTAATCATTATAGTGATCGTTTCCTTCTTGAACCTGAGATAATGGCATTTTAACTTTAGAATGCCTGATCTTTAACATTTCTGTTATCACCATCATCATTTATATCAGACAAACCTATTGTTCCTTCCACTCAACCCTTTCTACACCTTGGTCTTAATAATATTTCCAGATATTTGATCATTTCATATCATTACCTTCGTATCTACTAAATAAAGGCAACATTCTTTAGCTTCTTATTCCAACACTGATTTCTTAATGCTTCATTTTTCACGCATGAATTTTGTAATATTCCCCCACTTAATCAAATTAAGCATTTGTTTTTAGATGTAACATACCTTTCCTCTCTCTACTCCTTTCACGATTCATTTCCTCCACTTGACATGCTCTACTTCTCTTTTTTTTTCTAGCTATAAGACTCTTAACTGTTACACTCTACTCTGAATTGTGTGTGAGTGTATGTGTGTGTGTGTATGGATTATTTTTATTTGTGAACCTTTTATTCAACTCCATCAGTGTTCTTGTTTTTTGTTTTAGCTTGTGTTTGTTTTTGTATGTTGTTATCAGGTAGTCCTCATTCTTCCTTTCTTCCACCTTGTTCATTGCATATTAATTTCTGTCTTTGGGACTGTCATTTGTGAGTGTGTGTGTATTTATTTATTTATTTATTTATGAGACAGAGTCTCACTCTGTCGCCCAGGCTGGAGTGCAATGGCACGTGATCTCAGCTCACTGCAACCTCCACTTCCCAGGTTAAAGTGAATCTCCTGCTTCAGCCTCCTGAGTAGCTGGGATTACAGGTGCACACCACCATGCCCAGCTAATTTTTGTATTTTTAGTAGAGACAGGGTTTCACCATGTTGGTCCGGTTGGTCTCGAACTCCTGACCTCGTAATACGCCCGCCTCTGCCTCCCAAAGTCCTGGGATTACAGGTATGTGCCACCGTGCCCAGCCTTTGTCATTTGTTTTTATCTTACGCATCACAGATATAAGAGAGAAAACATAATTCCTATTTTACTGAAGACTGAGGACTGGAAGTCAGGTTAGCAAGGGGCTGGGGGAGACATTTAGGAGGGAGTGTAATTCCTGGAGTGTAGGGGATGCCACAGTGCTTGGTGCCACAAGCTCCTTGTGCCACTCCCCCATGCTCATTGGATCTCAGCACCTTATGTGCTGCTTCTCATGAAACACCTGCACACAACTATTGCCAAGGGCTAAGGAACTGTTTGAGATTTTGTATCCTGTATGGGAATTGTTTCAAAAGAAATCAATGACCTCTGCATTCTAACAATATTTTAAGGAGAAAAAGAGAAGGAGACCAGCAAGGAGTCTTGTTTCAGAGGAGCATTACATGTGCAGCCACTTCTCTGCTCAGCAGCGTGTGCCCCATATCCGTGTGGGCTAGGCCCTCACCTCTATACACTTCCTCCCGTGGAATGGAGAACAGCAGTGAGATACCCAGTAGGAGGCCAGGGGAAATCTGGGCAGCTGCATGTTTTCTGAGCATCTTCTCCATCGTTGCTCCTTTTCTACCCTAAATTTTAACTTCACTGATCAAATCAACCCAGCTCAGAAGTGGTCTCTTCCTTCTCTGAATTCTGGTATCATTTCCTTTTTACCTGTCTCAATGCCTATATCTTCATTCATTCAACAAATATTTACTGAATTCTGTGTGTCAGGCATTGTTCCTATTAGTGAACAAAAGAGGCAATATACTTTTCCCTTTGACAGTCTATCAGGTGAAGACAGATAAAAGGTGAAAATATAATAAAAGAGTAATCTATATAACATTTTAGAAAATGATGTGTCATAGAAAAAAAATAGATGGAGAGTTGAGGAATCAGGAGTGCTAGGGATAAAAAGAGGGATGCTATGGCGGTCAGGGCAGACCTCATGGAGAAGGTGACAACTGAGCAAGCAGTTGAAGGTGGTGCAGGAATAAGCCTTGCTGGTAAGTGAAGATGTTGTTTTAGGGTATAGCTAGAGCAAATACTACAAAACAGAAGTATGAAGAACGAAAAAGTGAGGTAGCAGGAAATTAAATGAGAGATGAAAAGTAAATGGGACTTACAAGCCATTGTAAGGACTTTATTTTTGCTCTAGTTGAAATGGAAATCGTTAGGGAGATTTGAGCAGAGGAATGACATGCTCTGATTTACAAGGTATTACCATGTTCTGCAGTTCTAATGCTTAAGTAACAATTGTAATTAGCATTCTTGAATTATCTATCTGCATGAATATTAAACTACTTTTGGGTAGTGTGTTGCACATTATTTATTTCCAGTAAGACACAAGATAATGTGTTGCTGGTTTTATGTCCACAATGAATATTTGCTGGAAAACTGAAAAACAAAACAAAACAATGATTATGTTTTTCTGAGCAAGATGATCACTTTATATGACTATGGACTATGCCTTGGCTATTATCACTCAGTACACAAATACCTGACGACGACGATGACTTCTTCTTCTCCTCCTCCTCCTCCTCCTCCTCCTCC
>NC_045440.1:115795992-115798724 GCF_002776525.5 Piliocolobus tephrosceles | reverse complement strand
CTCCTCCTCCTCCTCCTCCTCCTCCTCCTCCTCCTCCTCCTCCTCCTTCTTCTTCTTCTTCTTCTTCCTCTTCCTCTTCCTCTTCTTCTTCCTCTTCTTCTTCTTCCAAACAGCAAACTGTGATCCATTTATTTGATTTTTGTTTATTTTTAAGTTTTTCTTTTACTTTATGTTAAGCACATTGCTAAATGTTTTATTGTTGTGTTTTTATTTAATTTTTAAAATAACCATGAGGCAGATACATTTTTAACCCTATTTTACAAATGGAAAACTATAGAGAATAATCTCAGTGCTTAGGTACTTTTAAGTTAGTAAGTAGTAGAGTACACCTCAGATAATTTTATTCCAAAGCAATCAGTCCTAACCCCCGTATTATATCCCTACTTATAACCTCCTCCCGTAATTTTTCATCTTCATGTTGCTTTTCAAATGTAAGAATAAACCCATTCATTTATTCATCAAGTATTTATTGAGTAGCCGTTAAATGCAAGGTACATTTTCTAGGTATAGGTGCTGCAAATTTGTGTTACAGCCAGCCCTGAAATATTTTTAGACTAATTAGTAGTAAGGACATGCAAACAAATATAGTAGCTGTAAAATGGTGGAAGCACTATTAATATGTTTATGTAAGTCAATACTTCTCAGATAATTGTGCATTGCAATCATCTTGAAATCTTTTGAAACTCCAGATGACGAGGCTACCAACCCAAAATGTCAAGTCAGTTTATCTGAGATTCATTCAATTATTTGCATCTTTATCAAGGTCCCAAGGTGACTCTCACAATGACCAAAGTATGAAAAGTTCTTGTATAATTTAGATGATGAACAAATAAGGTAGAGATCATGTGTATTAGGGGTTACAGGTGGTAAAGTCAGGGAAAACCTCATCAAAAGTCAAAATAATTCATTCTGGCAAATAGGAATTTAAAGATAGATAAGAAAATGGCTTGGCATTTGAAGGGACCTCCTGGAATGCAGATAGATATAAGAGCATTTACTCTGGAGTCAGACTCAGGTTTCTGTCTTGGCACTGCCATTTGATGGCCATGTGACACTCAGAAAATTTTTGAGATTCCCTAAAAACCAACTTATCTCACCCATAATGCCTAGTTCTAATTTGAAAGATTGCTTTATAATTAAATAAATAAAGTGCTTATTGCAATACCAGGTACATAGTCAACCCTTAATAAATGCTACCCTTTATAGCTGATGAGATATACCCACATAGCTGGAGTAGTCAAATGATATAGATTTAAAATGTGGCATAGGCTTTTTTCTTGGAGAAAGAGTAGCCTCATTGAAGGACTTGAATTTTTAGAGTAACATATGTTTTGAATTTTAGAGAGGCCTTTTTATTTTGGAAAGTGAATTATGCATTACATGGTGAGAATAATCCCAAGGAAATAAATTTAAGAGGAGGCTGTTGCATTGGTTCACAAGGGAAACTCTGAAGGCAGTAGTTGTGGTTGTGTAGATGAAATGGCAGCAGATACAAGAGATATTAACAAGATATAATTGAAAAGCTTTATGGCCAATTAGATATTGGGGATGAGAGGGAAAAAGAGTAGAGGATGATTCTCAGGTTTCTGGTCTTCTGTTTTGTTTTTCACTTTAGATAATATCACTTCTTGCATGATAACAGTTTTGCTTTAATTAATTGGAGAGTTGACCTTTCAACTCCCTAGACTTTTTTGTTTTCAGCATCTAGGTATTGACTTAATTATATCAAGGTCAGCATAAGTGCTTTTGTTTAACTGTAGTAATTGGATCTCATATGTTTCAGTGGAATCTAGGAAACAAAAGTATTTTCTAATTTCTAATGATAATGATAATGACAATATAAATGTATTCTGCAAAGACCTTCAAAGAGTGAAACTTGTATGGAAGGTGAATCTGGTGCTACTTGTAAAGTAAGAAAAAAATTGTAATGTGGTAGCACATTTATTGTATACATATATTTTAAATATTTATAGTCATGCTGCTCAAACTATTCTCTTTTGGAGGTTATAGATATTCCACAAATGAATTGAATTGGTGCAGTTTTTCTAAGTTACAGACATACAAAGCAAGGTAATAAATATGAAGGGACTACAAAAGGTTTATAGAAAAATGAAATTATAGAAAAATGGAATTTATATGGAGAAAGGAATTAAAATGGAATTAAAATGTAAATTTAAAAATATGAACTCTATTTCTCAACAAAGCTGTCTCAAGTTCAGGACACTTTTGTAAGCAATGATACCAGCCATTTTGTCCATCTCTAAGGAGGGTCCTGGGAATTTAACCATGTCAATGCCATCTTTTTACATTATTAAGAAAAATGGGTGCCCTGTAAAGAGTTTTTTAAGACTACAAAATAAAAGGAAGTCAAAGAAGCCAAATCAGGACTATAAGGTGAATGTCTGGCTGGGTGTGGTGGCTCACACCTGTAATCCCAGTACTTTGGGAGGCCAAGGCAGATGAGTCACCTCAGGTCGGGAGGTCCAGACAAACCTGGCCAACATGGTGAAACCCCATCTCTACTAAAAAAAAAAATTAGCCAGGCATACTGGCATACACTTGTAATCCCAACTACTCAGGAGGCTGAGGCAAGAGAATCCCTTGAATCCGGGAGGCAGAGGTTGCAGTGAGCTGAGATGGTGCCGTTGCACTCCAGCCTGGGTGACAAGAGCAAAACTCCATCTCAAAAAAAAAAAAAAAACACCCAAAAAACGTGAATGCCTAATTATTTC
>NC_045440.1:115683714-115795982 GCF_002776525.5 Piliocolobus tephrosceles | reverse complement strand
AAAAAAAAAAAAAAAACACCCAAAAAACGTGAATGCCTAATTATTTCTCATTGAAACTTTCAAAATTACCCTGTTTGATGAGAATGAGCAAGAGCATTGTTATGGTAGAAAGGACCCTCTGGTGAAGTTTTCCTGGGTGTTTTTCTGCAAAAGCTTTGGTTAACTGTCTCAAAACCCTCTCATCATAAGAGAGTGTTTTCCTTGGTTTCTACAGAAAGTCAACCAGCAGAATGCCTTGAACTTCCCAAGAAACTGTTGCCATCACCTTTGCTCTTGACCAGTCTGTTTTTGCTTTGACTGAATCACTTCCACCTTTTGGTAGCCATTGCTTTGGTTGTGCTTTATCTTCAGGATTGTACTGGTAAAGCCATGTTTCATCTCCTATTACAGTTCTTCAAAGAAATACTTTAGGGTCTTGATCCTACTTGTTTAAAATTTCCATTGAAATTGAAAGCTCTGTTCTTGTCTGCAACTGATCTGGGCACAAAAGTTTTGGCATCCCTCGAGTGGAATTGTGTAAACTGAACCAGTTGAGATGTCTAGGCAATTACCTATTGTTTCTTCTGTGTAAACATTGATCCTCTTCAATTAGAGCGCAAATGAGATGAATTTTTTCCTCACAAATTGATATGAATGGTCTGCTTTTGCAGGCTTCATCTTCTTCTCTCATTCCTTCTTAAAATAAGTTATCCATTTGTAAATTACTGATTGTTTGGGTATATTGTTCCCATATACTTTTTGTAAAGCATCAGTGAATTTCACCATTCTTCCACCCAAACTTCACCATAAATTTGATGTTTGTTCTTCATATAATTTTTGCAGAATTCATATTGCTCTGATAGGGGAATTTTTCAAACTAGTATCTCATCCTTCTTGGTGCCTGAAAGGAGATTCTATTCAAACATGTTATGAGAAGATGGTAGAAGTCCATTTGATTAAAAAAAAAAAAAAGGAAATCCATGCATAATTTTTTCATGATATGCATTTTTACAAACTTTCTGAAGTCTCCTTGTATAAATTTCTCAATTTATATCTTCACCCCAATTTATTTTCTTAAACTTTGATGTCTTCTACTGATTTTGTGCCAACAAAAATTACCTAACATATAAATAAGTTTCAAATATTAATGGAAAGGTTGAGAAAAAGAGCCAATTTTGATTTCTGTTAATAACAAGGGGATTGAATATTGAAGAGGAAGGAGGCAGGCAGAATTCAAGAAAATGTATTTGCTTGGCAATTTTAGGAGACATAGGAAAATGGAGGCAAATATACCAGATATTGGTGAACACATATCTCTCTATTCATTACTGAGAAGTTTAAACATTGTTTAGTGGCGGCTGATTATTATTTTTAGTATTTTATGATATAGGTTATCGTTAAGTCCAAATAAAGCTACATCATTACTTGTATTAGGAATGTATGTTGATTATACAGTCATGTGAACAAATTTAGTGTGCTGAATTCATAGAATTTACCCCCAATTTTTCTCACATGAAGTATTCAAGTTTTCTTTTTCCTGATCCACATTAGCACTGGAATATGGGAATCAATTCTTAAACTGACAATTTTTGCTTTCTGGTGTGTTTGTTTTTTCAAATATATTTGCTCCTGTTTGTAATTTTATATCATGCATGATCATTTCTGTTGTTAGGGAAAATGATCCTAGTTCATGGAATGTCATTAAATATATTGATTGTTGGTAGGCTTCCACTAAGAGAACTTGTACTTTCCAGTTTCCCTGCCACTTGGATTTTAGTAAAGCCTCAGCATTAATAGTCTTGGACTAGAAGCTTTGCCTGATTGTAACATGAATATGTCCTTTCCATCTCATTTCTTTAAATTTGTAGAGACACACATTAAAATCTCACTAATGGCAAATCCCCTTGCAGAATCTGTAAATCAATGAGCAGAGTTCCATTTTGAACTTATAAAATATACATATTTTTAAAAGAGAAGACTGCATGCAGTACTGGTGTTTTCAAAGTCCTTTGAAGATCTTTAGAGGTCCTCAAAGATCTTAGGACGTAGTCCCTGAGGAAGGCAAAGGTACATGTTACCATAATGAATGGATTTTCTCTTCCTCTACACCTAAGAGCACACAATTATAATTTTCAGTAAAATCCTAGGAAAATTTGGAAAGTCTGAAAGCATCTTTCTATCCCTTGCAGTAGTATTTTAACAACATAAAATTAGTCTCAAAATAATAAATGCCCAGAAATGTATCCACTTGACTCTATCTTATAAATAGCAAAAGATTTGATTCAGCACAACTGTAATTATATTTTACTGCTTTCCATCTTCAAGCAATATGCTTAAGAGATAATGCATTAGGTCTTAATGAGTTTACTTTTATAATAACTAAAAATGGTCTTCTCCCTTGAGCTAATTATATAATTGATTATTTGGGGAAAACAGGGATTTTAAGATTAATTGTATTTTTACTTACACTAATTTTCTTGTTTTAACTAGTTTATGCACATCAACATCTCCTAAATGTAATAAATATTAATTGTAGAAACACCTCGTGCCCAAATTAAATTATTAGTATTTGTCATTTCTAATTTCAATTGCCATTAACTCAGAATACATTGCATGCAAATAAGTATAATTGATCTTTATAAACACACTGCACTTCTTAGCCCTATAAAGCCCTTACAGATTTATCACAGTTTGTTTCCTTTTATTTTGATCATGTTTTATTTCCTCATTATCTCATTGATTTTTCACCCCTTTGTGATGATGACTTAGAGACAGTTTTAGCCTAATCTAGGTTTCTGAATTTTGTAAACATTGTGTTTTTTTCTTCATACATTTTTCTAGTTATATCATGAGCTAGGGACAGTGGTCATGGTAACCAGGGTTTTCTTACACTGAAGGTAATAAGCTTTTAGCTTCATATAGAAGAAGTTTCTCATGTTGAATCAGTTGAAAGACTCAGGGTGCTTAAATTTGTGGTGCTTTATATAAATATTTACATATTTTTTATATTAATAGTGCTAGAGCACACATGTGAAATCTCTTGATCTTAAACAGAAATATACCCTTCGTGACAACAGGAAAATTATAAATTTAAGGGTTATTTATCTAAAATACAAATAGACATCCTCACTTCAGTGCCTAAAACCCTTCAACAATAGTTAACATTTGTTAGACACTTCCAATATTCCTGGCACTACTCTAAGTATTATGCATGCATTTCTTTAAGTATCACAATATGACTATGAAGTCACTATTTAATCATTCCATTTTATAGATGAGGAAACTGAGGCATAGAAAATGTCTCAGACTTTAAAACAAACCAACCAACATGCAACTGGAGGAGCCAGGATGCACACAAAAGGTTGTGGTTTTAACTCTGAATTCTCCCTGCATTAAACACAGAAAGTTAAAATACCTGTGTTGGTTAAGACTTCAAGATTGTTCATAGTCCATATTCTGCCTGCCATTTCAGCTTAATTTCTTGCTACCTTCCACAGAACACTACAATGTGTTTTTGAGAAAAACACTTCCCTCCTTTCCAAAAAAAAAAGTAACAGCTCTAAGAACTCCATTCGTTTAATGTTACTTTCTGTGACAGAACATCACACACAACTACCTCCTCAGGATAATGAATTGGTAAAATATATAATTTTTCAGTACTCTAATGGGTTACTTCTATGGAACAATTATCTAATTCAACAAAGGATGACCTTCATTTATTACAACTGTTCCACCACACTCTAATCATCTGTCAAATCAACCTCCTCTCCTGTTCCATCAAGAGTCTCTTTAGAGCATGGTTGCTGATGTTGCTGATTGCTCTCTGCATTTCTGGAATTTAATATGATACAGAGCACACAATAGGTACTCACCAACAGCTTATTCAATGAATGAATAATACCTACATGTCATGATTCTATTTAACTTTTTGTTCATTTAACTTAGTATTATTCTATAGGCTAAAATTTGATTTGATAAGTAGTGTGTATTACTGAGTATTCATTTACTTATATAGAGTAATTCTAAGTTAAATATCAGTTACAGTAAACATAGGTAAAGTAAATAAACAAAGCATTGAGGATCAAGGTAAATATTAGTGTAGCCTGTGCTATATGTTCCCAAACCATTGGTGCCCATCAGTGATCATAGTCAGAATTATTGGTTCCAAAAAAGCTTATCCACAAACATTCATCAAGTTATTTGTTACATGATTAGGTATTTGACAAAATATTTGTTTAGTAGATTAATCAATTGATTCTGAGGTACATTATGCCATAAAAATGTCTGCATGTTTACCAAAGCAGTTTTCTACAAGTCTTCAAACTATTAATAGTACATCAACTCATATTGGATTCACCCTTTGATTACCACAAATGTCTACACTATTATTGAACTCTTATCTTTATAATGATAGATGTGGAATGTCAAATGATAATTTTGGTATATCTTTTTAAAAGCCTTAAAGGTAGTATCAACATAGACATAATAGTTGTCTTGTGTCCACGATTTACAGAAAAGTTTAAAATCAAAGATGTGCAACATATTTAGAATAAAAAGATCTTTACTATCACTAAATACCACCTCTAGTGCAAAGACACCTGATTTAACATTTGTTTCTTTCTCACATGAATGCAAAACCAATATTTTTGGTCTGCATTTTCAATAAATCGATAAATAGGTTGTCATGTTAAATTTATGAATTAGTTTTTCCTTTAACAAAATAATGTTACTGGGTTTCTTAGCAGTAATTAAACATTTTCCCCTCCATGTCTCCCTATCTCAATGCATTAATCACTCATATGAAATCAATTTAGAATACTAGGACATATATGTGTATATTAATATACATATATATGCATACATTTATTTACACACACACACACATTCAGAGCTACCAGCTATAAATGATATGATTAACAACATTTCTGGTACAGATAGATTGCTTTGTGTACAGAATTGGAAAGAATAAGTTTTGGTTATAAATAAATATTAGTAATGTGAAGCAGTAAGGATTTAATATTTTCAACCAGGGTAACTGCCTACAATAACTTGACAGCAGACAGACATAACTGTATGCAATTTTTTTTTTTTTATAGATTTGTCCCTGGATTCATTTCTGATGTTTCTTTTTTGGGGGGCTACAACAGCAGATAAATTGATCCAATCCCATTAAAAAATATTTAATCAGAGAGCAGCTTTGATTGCATAATTTTACAAAATTTATACTCATGAACTTTAAATTGACTAAATGTTTTGATATCTTTTGTTAAGCAGGAGACTAGGCTTGGTTAAGCAGAAAAGAAGCCTTTTCAACATTTCTACAAAAAAAAATTCTTATCGATTCTTACAATTAACTGATTGGTTTTGTCACTTATAAAGAAGTGAAAAATAATTCCCAAAGATATTTTAGAGTTAATATTTAAGGACTCAGAGATTTATTTGTATAAATTTTAAAAATGGCTTCAACATTCAAACTAGAGGACTTTCATATATTTTTGTTTCATTTTCTTATTTTCTTTATTGCACATGAAAAAAATCGACTCCAAGAAAAGAAAAAGAATGAAGCCATCAGCATATGACTTATCTGATTATATCATTATTTTCTTCCCTGATGCAAATCGGTTGCTAATTGATCTCCTCAACTGAACTTAGCTAGCCCAATTCAATATCACCTAGAAAAATAGAAGGGAATATGTTCTTGTACTTCTAAATTTTCTGCTAGTACTAATTCATCTAGGTTTTAAGTTGTTTTATTATATACAAAAATAATTTATGTTATTTTAGAAAATTTGGAGATGCAGGAAAATACAAGGAGCGACATACAAATCACCAGTAATCTTATAATCAAGATTTACAACCACCACTATTTGGCATATTTACGTTTTATTATTTATCTCTGTGATTATATACATATAAGAATTTTTTTTTTTTTTTTTTTTTTTTTTTTTTTAGACAGAGTTTCGCCCTTTCGCCCCGGCTGGGGTGGGGTGGGCCCAGATCTGCGCTCCCTCCACTCCCCCCCTCCCAGGTTTACACCATTTTCCTGCCTCAGCCTCCCGAGTAGCTGGGACTACAGGCACCCGCCACCTCGCCCGGCTAGTTTTTTTTTTTTTGTATTTTTTAGGAGAGACGGGGTTTCACCGTGTTAGCCAGGATGGTCTCCATCTCCTGACCTCGTGATCCTCCCGTCTCGGCCTCCCAAAGTGCTGGGATTACAGGCTTGAGCCACCGCTCCCGGCACATATAAGAATTTGTTTTAACTTGCAAAATTGCTTTTGCCTAGTTTATAAAGTTTTGTGTCATTTTTTTAAGAAGTTAAAACACCTTCACAAACATTTTATTTTGTTCATGTATATTATGTAAAATCTCGTTTAAAAATGAACATCTCAATATTCAGCTACCTCACTAACATAGTTTTATTTATTCTCCTCTTGGAGAAGGAAACTACTACTACTGGATTTTGATAGTTTTATATATATATGACCCTGAATAGAGTATTTGATTAGAAAGGAAGAGAAATGAATGTGTACAAAATTTGGCCTTCTCAGTTAAAATGACTGCAAGAATGACCTTACTGTTGAAGAGTAATAAATTTGCTATTCAAGACTCCCAAGAAACTAAAATTGTACCAAAGGAAGGTGAAATTGTATAGACAAGACATACAGGTTTATATCATAGTTCACTGTTTTTGTATTCAGTAGTTTCTGATAAAGGCTCTGCGAAATCAGATGAATTTGATGTGTGAGGCTCATCAACGGGTATTAAATAAGATTAATACACACGGAAGGCAATTTCTATCTCTTCTTAGATTCCAAAATCTGGTTGGAGAGGAAGGATGTAAACCCTTAAACATTTAAAATTAGGTCACAATTTAATGGTAACCAAGTTTTCCTAGGTCCATAAATTCAATACTACAAAAAGGAATGGAATATGACGCATGCTTGGAGACCTAACTAATTAAGGCACTGGGCATTGGGATTGCAATGTACAGACTCTCCTTATCTAATTCCAGACTGCCTCAAATGTATTCCCAAATAACCACTTTACTCCTGCTCTTTACTGCCTGACTTTCTAATCTAATCAAAACTCTATCAAGTCACTGCTTTTATGGCATTTTCTATTGTTAAATGTCATCCAGTTTGGCATGATTTAAGCTACTCTAACCATTGTGTTATTAGATGGCTTTCATTTGCATAATTAGGCATTAATATTTACTAAGAAATAATCTAGATACAGGGATACACTCTTTCTTATATTATTCATTCATGCATGTAAGTAATGTTTATTGAGTGCCTCCTCAAGACGCTGTGCTCTTATGGCCCTTCTGGAGCTTTCATTCTCAGATGGGAGATAAATATTGAACAATTAATTGCACAATTATTTATTTATTGTCAGTTTGCATTAAGTGTCCAAAAAGTAGTACAAAGTGGTGCTACAAGAATATCTATCAGAGAGAAATAATCTCACAGAGGAATGAAGGAATATACATAAAGTATTATCATTCTTTAGGGTTTAGTTTTCAATGCTTTTTTAAAATGAAATTGGCACGTATACAGTATAATGCTGCTGGAATGGTGACCTCTTTTTTTAACCCATTTAAATAGACATTAGATTACCTTGAAAATGTAAATTACAATATTAAACAATGGCTTTTAATGAAGATGAAAAGTTTTTAATAATAATAGTTGCATATTTGAAAAATGTTTTGGTAAAAAAGCAAACATTGGCCGGGCGCGGTGGCTCACGCCTGTAATCCCAGCACTTTGGGAGGCCAAGGTAGATGGATCACGAGGTCAGGAGATCGAGATCTTGGCTAACACGGTGAAACCCTGTCTCTACTAAAAATACAGAAAAATTAGCCGGGCGTGGTGGCAGGTGCCTGTAGTCCCAGCTAGCTACTCGGGAGGTTGAGGCAGGAGAATGGTGTGAACCCAGGAGGCGGAGCTTGCAGTGAGGCCAGATCATGCCACTGCACTCCAGTCTGGGTGACAGAGACTGCATCTCAAAAAAAAAAAAAAAAAAAAAAAAAAAAAATCGGTATTCCTGAAACTTATTCATTGTCATGAGAACATGGGAGAGACTTTCCCCCACGATTCAATTACCTCCCACCAGGTCCCTGCCACAACACGTGGGAATTCAAGATGAGAATTCCCACGTGTTGTGGGAGGAGACAACATGGGAATTGGAATATGGAGGGGACACAGCCAAACCATATCATTACTCATAGATTTTCAACCCTTGCCCTCCTCTTTCTTTCCCCCACCCAGTAACCCCCAGTGTCTATTGTTTCCATCTTTATACCCATGTCTACCCAGTGTTTAGCTCCCACTTATAAGTGACAACATGTGGTATTTGGTTTTTTATGCCTGCATTAATTCTCCTTGGATAATGGCCTCCAGCTGCAGCCACATTCCTGCAAAGGACATGATTTCACTCTTTTTTATGGCTGCATATTATTTAATGGTGTATATATATACCACATTTTCTTTATCCAGTCCATCAATGATGGGCACCTAGGTTGATTTCATGTCTTTGCTATTGTGAACAGTGCTGTGATAAACATACAAGTGCATGTGTCTTTTGGTAGAATTTTTTTTTTTCCCTTTAGTTCTATATCCAGTAATGAGATTGCTGGGTTAAATGGTAGTTCTAAGTTCTTTGAGAAATCTCCAAACCGTTTTCCATAGTGGCTGAACTAATTTACATTTCCACCAACAGTGTAAAAGCATTCCTTTTTCTCTGCAGCCTTGCCACCATCTGTTTTTTTTCTGACTTTTACATCATACCCATTGTGACTAGTGTGTGATGGTATCTTATTGTGGTTTTGATTTGCTTTTCTCTGGTGATTACTGATATTGAACATTTGTTCATGTTTGTTGGTCATTCATATGTCTTCTGAGAAGTGTCTATTCATGACTTTTGCTCACTTTTTAATGGGGAATTTGTGTTTTGCTTGTTGACTTGTTTAAGTTCCTTACACATTCTGGATATTAGAGCTTTGTCAGATGCATAGCTTATGAACATTTTCTCCCATTTTCTCCCATTCTGTAGGTTGGTTGTTACTCCTCTAACAGTTTATTTTGCTGTGCAGAATAGGTCTTGTCAATTTTTATTTTTGTTGCAATTACTTTTGAGGATGTAGTCATAAATTCATTGCCAAGGCCATTGTCCAGAGTGCTATTTCCTAGATTTTCTTCTAGGATTCCTGAAGTTTGATGTCTTACATTTATATATCTAATCATGAGTTAGTTTTTGTATCTGGTGAGAGATAGGTATCTATTTTCCTTCTTCTGCATATGGCTAGCCAGTTATCCTAGCACCATTTATTAAATAGAGTACTTTCCCCGTGGCTTTTTTCGGTCAACCTTGATGAAAATCAAATAGATGTGGATCTGTGGCTTTATTTCTTAGTTCTGTATTCCACTCCATCCATCATTGTTATCTGTTTCTGTACCAGTACCATGCTGTTTTGGTTACTGTAGCCTTGTAGCCTAGTTTGAAGTAGGCTGTGTGATGACACTAGCTTTGTTCTTTTTTTGGTTTAGGATTACTTTGGCTATTTGGGCTTTGTTTCAGTTCCATATGAATTTTAGTATAATTTTTTTCCTAGTTCTGTGAAAAATGATGTTGGTAGTTTGATAGAAATAGCATTGAATCTGTACATTGGTTTGGGAAGTATAGCCATTTTAACGATATTAATTGTTCCAATTCAGGGGCATGGAATGTTTTCCCATTGTTTTTTGTCATCTGTGATTTCTTTCAGAAGTGTTTTGTAGTTCTCCATGCAAAGATCTTTTATCTCCTTAATAAGATGTATTGCCACGTATTTTATTTGTTTTGCAGCTATTGTAAATGGGATTGCATTCTTAATTTGACTGTCAGCCTGGATGTTGTTGGTCTATATAAATGCTACTAATTTTTGTACATTGATTAAATATCCTGACACTTTACTGAAGTTGTTTATCAGTTCTATGAGCCTTTTGGCAGATTCTTTGTTCACAGTAGCAAAGATTTCATGTCTTTGCTACTGTGAACAGTGCTGTGATAAACATACAAGTGCATGTGTCTTTTGGTAGAATTTTTTTTTTTATGGTCTTCCAAGTATAAAATCATGTTGTCAGTGAAGAGAGAAAATTTGACTTGTTGTTTTCCTTGTTGGATACCTTTTATTTATTTCTCTGGCCTGATTGCTCTGGCTAGGACTTCCAGAAGTATATTGAGTACAAGTGGTGAGAGTGAACATCCTTTTCTTGTTCCTCTTCTCAAAGTGAATTATCCCAGCTTTTGTCCAATCAGTATTATATTGGCTGTGGGTTTGTCATATATGGCTCTTATTATTTTAAAAAGTGTTCCTTTGATGCACAATTTCTTTAGGGTTTTTATCATTAAGGGATGTTGGATTTTATTGAAAGCTTTTCCTACATCTCTTGAAATGATCATATGGTTTTTATTTTTAATTCTGTTTACATGGTGAATCGCATGTATTGATTTGCATATGTTGAAACAACCTTGCATCCCAGGAAGAATCCTGTTAGATCATGGTGAATTAACTTTTTGATATGTTACTGGAGTTGGTTTGATAGTATTTTGCTGAGGATTTTAGGAACTGTGTTCATCAGGAATATTGTCCCATATTTTTCTTTTTTTGTTGTGTATTTGCTGTGTTTTGGTATTAGGATGGTGGTGGCCTTTGTAGAATGAGTTAGGAAAGTTCCTTCTCCTTGATTTTTTGTAAGCTTTGGTAAATTGGTATCAGCTTTGTTTGTATGTTTTGTAGAATTCAGCCATAAATTCATCTGGTCTGGGGCTTTGTTTTTATTTTTGGTAGGTTTTTATCTTACTGATTTAATTTTAGAACTCAGTGATCTGTTCAGGGTTTCAGTTTCTCACTAATTCTAACTTGGGAGGTTGTGTGTTTGCAGGGATTTATTCATTGACTCTAGATACAAAACTCTATCTTGGGAGGTTATGTGTTTCCAGGAACTTATTCATTTACTCTAGATAAAAAATAAGTTCTTACCTAATAAAAATAATGAAAGTGTTTTAAATTACATTCTTATCTCCTTATCAGAAAAATAAAATACTGAATTCAAGTAGCACATAATACTTTTCAGGTCTCAATGAGACACCAGTTTTTCTTGTTTTTCTCCTTTCTTTGTTTTCTTTCTTTTTTCTTTTTTTTTTTTGAGATGAAGTCTTGCTCTGTCACCCAGGCTGGAGTGCAATGACACGATCTCGGCTCACTGCAACGTCTGCCTCTTGGGTTCAAGCAATTCTCCTGCCTTAGCCTCCTGAGTAGGTAGGATTACAGGCACCTGCCACCACACCTGGATAATGTTTGTGTTTTTGGTAGAGACGGGGTTTCACCATGTTGGCCAGGCTGATCTCAAACTCCTGACCGCAGGTGATCCACCCGCCTCAGCCTCCCAAAGTGCTGGGATTACAGGTGTGAGCCACCGCACTTAGCCTCTCCTTTTTGATTATGAAAAGTTCTACTTACAACTATATTTTTAAAAATTTACATATAATAAGAATTACATCAAAATGTACCTCATGAATTTAAAAACTGATTAAGAATAAAAGAAGAAAGAGTTAAGCAAGGAAGACAAAATGGCAAATAATTTTTTTTAGTTTTTGCTAAGAATGTTTTTAAAGTATTATTTCATTCTATTATCATAATAACTTATTTTTAATTTTCATGTAGGAATTTTCTTTTCCGAAATTTTAACTTTTGTTTCACAGTATAAAACAATTAGGCCTGTAGTTAAAACACGATTTAGGTATATTCACACAGCTAGTTTAATGACTGGTGCCGTAAAAATTTAAGAAGTATAACTTTATAATGGTGTTCAAATGTGCATTGCTCTTAGCATCTACAGTTAAATCTTGTACACAGAACATTCTCAACGTCTCAATGTAGTCTCTAGTTTGATAAGACACTGATATTCAATGTTAGCAACTTAATATGCATAACTTGAGCATTTATCACTTGAAAGGTACTTAAATTGTTATCATTAAATATTCTTAGCAATTGGTTTGGATTCCTGTCCTGAACCACAAACTCCTAGCAGTGGAATTAAAATTGGAGACAGATATATGGTTGGAGATGTGGTATCTTTTCAGTGTGATCAAGGATATTCTCTTCAGGTAAGTCTATTTTAAAGTTGTGGTTTTGATTTTCATTGCCCTTTCAGAATATTTTACAAATCAATGATTGATAAGCCATGGGTTTTACAACATTGTTCCTGGTTGCATCTTAAATCAAAAGGGTGCTCAATTTGTTAATAAAATGTACGCATGAGAAGTATTGCTGGAATGGACTAAATTTATTTTGTTTGGAAGTAAAAAAAAACTGATTTTGAGTCAAAATTAGGAAAGTTAGGAAGTCCTTTCTTCTTGATTTTAATTAACTAAATTAAAGTCTTTACTTTTAAAGTAAAAATTAATCTTTACTTTTGTCTCTATTCACATAGGATTGTGAACAACTGAATTCCTGGATTTTTTAGAATTTGAAAATAAAAAGAAATGCTACTTAAAGTACTGAATGTAACTTCCATAACAATACATTTCTCAAATTAGTGAAAATTTACTACAAGTATATTTTGCTAAGGAAGTGGATTTGCAATGTATATTCTGATTTTATGTATTTATATTGATCTTTTTTGACTTTTTTTGTTGCGGGTCTCAGGTTTATAATAGCATAAAAATTTCCTTAAAGAATAAACCAATTAAGATAAAAAGTTAAGGCAAATACTATTTCGCATATTAAATAAATTCTTCAGAAAAAGCAAAATTAAAAATTATTAATTTATAGTCTTTAAAGTTGTATCACAAAATTATAAATCTCGGAAGTACAATCAAATCTTTCAGGACTTTATGTTTCAATAGAGAAGTTAATATACTTTGACTTGTTTTAACATTTTTATGAAACAATTTTAAAATTATTCTTTAACCTATTTTACTTTGGGTATTATAGCAATTTATTATAAACCACCATGTATATGACCCTTTCACTTATATAGTCACTGCAGTATCTTAGTAAAACGTGTTGTGATAGGAAATATTAAAACCACAATTCTAATATGACATGAAGTATTATTTTTTCTACCAATATCATGTAGTTATATTTTACATTTTATCATAGGTGTATATAATCACCTTTCTTTAATCATGCTAAGATTTCCATAAAAGTAAATATGTGTATAAAAATAAAACCATATACCTAAGCTTGTTTTTATAATAATAATTGACTATACTACAATAAATTTAAACTTTTTATATACGTTTACTGAATCACATCATTTTGTTTATGTAGGGTCACTCTCACATTACATGTATGCCAGGACCTGTAAGAAGATGGAATTATCCAATCCCAATTTGTTTAGGTAAGTTAGAAGACTATGAAGTATTTGTAAGCTTCATCAGATTTTAAAGTTTCATTCTGTATATCATGATTTTCAAGCATATAGTTTGCCTTTTACCAGATCTTATGGAAATGACTTTTTGAGGAAAATATTTCACATCTTCCTTTTTTTAATTTAAAAATTTTATTTTTATTTATCCTCAACTCCAATATCAATGGATGACTTAAGCTGTAGAAATTAAGAAAAGACAAAAAAATTCCTAGACAGTTTTCTCAGTGTATCCATTGAACAGGAATATAAGTAAATCTTCGATTGCTTGCTATTGAGCCAGAATTTAGATAAGGAATCTAAAGTGTCTAACAAAGGGAGTATGATACCTCATGAAATGTCTTTAGTGGTGACAGACAGTCAAGATATGGAATATATTAAAAGGAAACTTGGGTACTTTGAAAGTATAGGCCCACATTTTTGCTGTAACTCGATGCTGCTTTCAAATTATTTCTATTCATGCTTCATTTTATCTTCCTCATTTTTTTGTTTTATGTTTATTATGAACACATCTCATATTATAATTAGAGCACAGCTCTAATAGTTTGCTTATAATTTTTCCTAAATAGATTAATTGTGTCTCTGAATAGAACTGCTTAAAACCTTTCATAAATATTATCAAATTTCTCCATAATGTTGTACCAATTTAAATACCACTCTAGTATTACAGGACAGTTCCCATTTTGTTATATTGCTTGCATCAATTATTATTATTTTTAAAAAATCAATTTTCTCAGCACCATAAGACAGGGTAAAAGAGAAATAAAATATAAAATATATTTTTTTAAATTACCACTTCTTTTAGTAAATAAAGTATCACCTTGATTAAGTTTACATTTATATTGTAAACTAAATTAGAAAAATTGTTTTATTATATAATTTTGTATGTTTAGTAAATATGGGGTTTCACCATGTTGGTCATGCTGCTCTCGAACTCCTGACCTCAGGTGATACCGCCTGCCTCGGCCTACCAATGTGTTGGGATTACAGGCATGAGCCACCATGTCTGGCCCATTTTAAATTCCTTTCTACTCTTTTTTTTTTTTTTTGTATTTTATAACTTCTGAACAATAAGCTTGTACTACATGTGATAGAGTATTAAAGTGTTAGCAGGGATACAATAGCGATATTGTAATGAGAAGCTGAAAGCAAGAGGCTGATTCAGAGAATGTCTTAAAACACTGGTCATCAGATAACAAGACTACAGCCTCATGAACTGGAAAATAAACCATCTTCCAGATATTTTGATTGAAAGAAGGAAAATTCATGTGAGATTTTAGATATTAGAGACAACTAAGATGAAAAAACAAAAGTTTATTTTATTTTGGAAGAATAAGCTATGGTTGTCCCTAACAAAAAGAGTGTAATGGGACAGAAAAGAGTCTACATGAAGCCGCTGATGACACACATAAAATTGTTATTCAAGGCATAGGAGTGTTGAGATTGCAGAGATACTGAGGAAATAGACATGAACAAATTGCTGATGGCAGATGCATTCTTTGGTATGCTTCTTCATATGTCTCTAGTGATTTGTCATTGTTTTTCTTCTGTTGTTGTTATCTCTTTACTCTTTATTCTCTTTACTTTTTCTCCTTTGGTTTTGGTATTTTTCACCCTGAAAGGAGGGACCATCAATGCAGAGGACAGGAATTCCAGCTCATATTTAAAGCGATAGAAAGTAACAGAATTAGAAGGACGATAAGCAGCTCAAAGACTTGAAATTATGAAGGCAAGAAAATAAAAGATAGTCTTTGCCTTTTACTCAAATTTCAGAATAGAGCAAAACAAACCTACAAGTGTATTGCCAGAAATATTTTTAAAAATATTTAATGGGCCAAAATATTTTTACAATTCATTAATTTTCAGATTTTGTGATGAATATGTGTGAACAATTGAATTTAGGAAAATGAACTGGTAAATACTAACTTCGTCGAAAATTGATTTGGTTTAAGGGTGAATTAACTGAGATTTCAGAAGCATGAAAAAGCATATAGGCATATCTTTAGAGCTTGATTATAATCACAAGTTTCATGAAAGGTTTATATGCAGGTTGACTCCAAGATTATATATTTCTTCCTAGTAAAATCAGCTTGACACATAATTTGTTCAGTTCACATAGCAAAAGATAGTTGTCAAACTTGTTATTGAATATTGTATAAAACATTGTTAAAATTCTCACTGAATTTGCCTTTAAAGTATATAACCTGAGATTTGAGTATCTGTCTGTTGCTACTGTTGGCAAGAAATAATTGGATGCCGTTGCAAATAAGTGTTCTCTATAGGTAACTTTTGAATTTCATTTGTAGTCATGAAATTCGATTCTTCATCTAACAATAATATGATAAAAATGTGCTTTAGAGGGAAGAATAGGTTTCTGAAATGCAATTGCCTTTAATATATGCTCAAGAGTTCTATCTAACTATATTTAAAACCTTGAGTAAATTTCTGGTCTTACAGCTTTTGCTTACCTTATTGATAGTAAACTTGTATCATAGGGATTCCAAAACAAGCACATTTACCAGCTCCCTAAATTCTCAAATTTGTGTGCATCTTTTTACGTATTTTTACTTCTCTATTTTTTTGTCTTGGTTCTTTTAGGATAAAATAAGGCCATAGCTAATGTGTAATATGTGAACTTCTCACATATGAATGGAAACCAACATTTTGCTTAAAATTCTTTATTGAGCCTTCTCACAAAAAGAGGAAAAGGAGGGAAGGTTGTGAAAATGATTTCCTCTTGAATACAGTACTTAGAGCTGAAGTGGTTGGCTTGATTTTACTCTAAATTATATCATCTTTGGGATGATTGAAAACATTTCTAGGATTACTTGAGAAAGAGAAATAAAGTACCCACTGTGGCAAAGGACATGTCTTTGTTCGTTTACATTCACTGTGCATGATCTGTTACTTTTATGCAATAATTGATTTACTTTACATTTATTTCTGAGGAAGGAAGGATGATGTCTTCTTACGCTGTTTTAGAAAATCTGTTGTTGATTATATTTAATTCCTAGTGTGTAGTGAATGAACATTGACAATATTCAAAGTTATATCAAACAGTTTTAACTCAGAGCCTTGAAAATGTGAAATGATTTTAATATGTTTTTTAGTACAGTAAATTATTCCTCTACCCTGGTTTACTTTGGATTTCTGTTATTTTGCAGCTCAGTGTGGTGGTGCTATGTCAGACTTCAGTGGTGTGATCCTCAGTCCTGGGTTTCCTGGAAACTATCCCAGCAGTTTAGATTGCACATGGACAATAAAACTACCCATAGGTTTTGGTATGTGTATTAAAAACACGTGAAAGAGCTTTCAATATTTATTAATGTAGCCTTAAAATAAATGTCAATGTTGAATAAGACTTTATACAATCTTCATAAATTTCAATTTAGTTTAGGAATACATACAGCTATGTAAATTGAAGAGTGAAATTTAAATAATTGTTGCTTAAGTCAAATACATTTCACATGGAGTACTTGGAAAATTGAAGGTATATGGGCATTTTCTTTTTTTTAACTCTAATTTGTTTATTATTTTTTAATTAACAAATAAAAATGGTACATATTTATCATGTACAACATGATGTTTTGAAATATGTATACATTTTGGGAGAACTAAATCAGTTAATTAACACATTACCTTGAATTATTTTTTGTGGTGAGAATACTTAAAACCCTCTTGGCAATTTTCAAGAGTGCAATATGTTGTTAATAACTATAGTTACCATGTTGTACAATGAATTTACTTCTCTTGCGTAACTGAAATTTTGTACCCTTTAACCAACATTTTCTTAATCCCTCTCTCTTACACCCTGGTAACTACCATTCTACTTTCTACTTCTGAGTTCAGTTTTTTTCAGATTCCACATGTAAATGAGATCATGTGATATGTCTTTCTGTGCCTGACTTATTGCACTCAACATAATGCCCTCCAGATTCATCCATATTGTTGTACATGACAGAATTCCCTTGATTTTTATGGTTGAATAGTGTTTCATTGTGTATATATACTATATTTTCTTTATCCATTCATCAGATGATGGACACTTAGGTTGACTCCATATCTTGTCCATTGTGAATAATGCTGCAAAAACACAAGACTGAAGATATCTCTTCAAGATTCTGACTTCAATTCTTTTGCACATATACCCAGTGGTAGGATTGTTGGAGCATATGGTAGTTCTATTTCTAATTTTTTTGAGAAACCTCCATATTGTTTCCTATAATGTTTGTCCTAATATATATTCCCACCAACAGTGTGCAAGGGCATTTTATAAGTATATATCAAGATGTATAGATTCAGATAGATAGACAAACTTACACTATTTTTCAGTCACTATGTGAGGTATGGATATACTCTGAATTAGGTATGTGTAATAATGATAAATTTAACCTAAATTTTATGTACATTGTTTTTATAACTCTTTTCTTATTGCTGTAATCAAGTAGTACAGTTATTATATTCTAGTAATCTATTGAATTCATCCCATTTTCTTTATAAGTAAATCAGATTTTATTTTTAAAAAGTAGTATAAATTTTAAAATATTAGGATTAAATATAAATCACTATAATACCTTCCTAATTTGAATGTAATCATTCCCAATATTTTAGATACATTACATCACATATCATATTTAATAAATTCTTACCCTTACATCACTAATATACTCTCTTACAGCTTTTGCAGATCCTACGAGTTTATAAATGCACTAAAAGAAGTGCTTGATTGAGGGTACACATGTTCATTAAATCACAGAAGACTAGGATGAATAGATACTTATTGAAGCACAAACCAGGTGGTTTTAGAGTAATTAGGAAATTCTTTACTATGCCACCTATTGAGCACTGAACTTAGGTATCTCACTACCCAGTAAACATCTGCAACCTCAGAGTATAAAAGCAATTTAAATGTTTTACGTAAATTAACAGATAACTCTGTTTTGACAAACATTTACTGAGTGTATATTATACTCCAGATACCGCTAAGTGCTGGAGATAAAATGTATGGCAATGCAGACTGCATTTTTCTTTAAGTTACAGTCATAATGAGGAGACAGTAAAATGTATTATTTTGATACAGTATAACTAAGGAGCACAGGATTGTACTTAGAATGGACATCAGTCTAGTACAGGAAATGTAGTAAAGTCTTGACAGAGGGAATGATGCTTGAACTTTAGCTTTAAAGATAAGTAAACAGGCCAGGCACGGTGGCTCACGCCTGTAATCCCAGCACTTTGGGAAGCTGATGCGGGCAGATCACAGGAGACTGAGACCATCCTGGCTAACACGGTGAAACCTCATCTCTACTAAAAATACGAAAAGTTATCTAGGCATGGTGGCAAGCGTCTGTAGTCGCAGCTACTCGGGAGGCTGAGGCAGGAGAATTGCTTGAACCCAGGGGGCAGAGGTTGCAGTGAGCCAAGATCTTGCCACTGCACTCCAGCCTGCATGATAGAGCAAGACTTCCTCTCAAAAAAAAGAAAATTAGCCATACATGGTGGAGCCCACCTGTATGTCCCACCTAATTAGAAGGCTGAGGCAGAATGACTGCTTCAGTCCCGGAGTTGAATTTACAGTGAGCTAGATCATGCCACTGAGCAGCCTGGGCAACCCTGTCTCTAAAAAATAAATAAATGGTTAAATGAAATGAAAAAAAAACAAAAAGATAAGTAAAAGTCAGTCCAGCAAAGAATGTCAGTCTGCTGCAGGGAGTGTGAAAGAAATTCTAGGTAAACAAGGTGACAAGTAGAAAAACACAGGTGAGAAAACTAAAAAAAAATTAAACATGTCTGAACACTGTGTGACTGGCTTGAGGTTTGGGGAGAGCAGGGGGTTATTGAGAGAAGGTTACTGGGGGACTTTCTGTTTAGAAGTCCTTTTTAGGATCATTTTGGCTAAAATGTGGAAACTCTAAGTTCAAAGTTGTAGTGAACTTCTATGTCCATTGATAGAATACTGATGTAAATGAACAACAGATTGAACCAGCATGTTTCTTCCACATGTCTTTCACTAGTCACTGTAGCTTATGTAGCTAAATGAATTATTTTAAAATAAATTATTAAAAATAGTTTCAATAGTCTCATTATAACACTATCTTCAATTTCTGGCTAATTCTTGTTTTTGAAAACCAACTTTATTAAAACTTGAATATATATCTCTATAAATGAAATTTATTTGATTACATTTTAATAAGCACACTGTTTTCTTTGAGTTTTGATTAAATCAAATATTAGATCCAATGTATTTAAACAGTATATGAATTTTTTTAAATAAAAAATACATTTCAAGAGGTAAAGAAACATTTGTTCAAGAATGTATGAAACAATTTTTAGAAAGATGCTGTGTAATAAAAGTGCTCAGTTAAAAATAAAAACAAAAAGTGCACATCTTGGGTCTTCACATATTAAGGTAGCATGCTCAAAGTTCTAAGAAGTTAATCTAATTTTATAGAAAGTTGTTTAATATTTTAAACCCTGTTTTAAGTATTTCCAAAACTTATTTGTCCAAGGGACTCTTTAAAAAATCATTTAGTAACATGATGTGCATTTACTTGGAGCCCCAGTGTGATTATTAATATCATAAGCCTAAGAGTCTGAATGCCTTGGTTTGCAGTTCAAGCCTACTGGGTCATGGTGTAAACTTTACATGTGTTTTACTTCTCTGTGACTCACTTTCCTCATTCTCATGAAATGGTGAGAATTAAATAAGTTAGCATATATAAATCACTTACGGCAGGTAATATATATAATGCACAGCAAGTATAAATAACTTAAAACATTCACTGCATATCAGATTATTTTATAAATAATTTGGAGAGTGGTAATAGTAAGAAAAACATCAAATTTACTAAAATTGAGTGTTAAATTAATTAAGCAAACATACTATAAGATTTTTTTATCCCGGAGACATTTCACTGTCTCATATTTTAGTTATGCTTATAAAGATATTGAGGTTACATTGCAATATGACCACATATAACAATGATCACCAGATTTTACTGAAGTTATTATATAAAAGCTTGCATAAAGAGCACCCTTAAAATTATATACAAATTATATTTCTGAGAAGTTAATTTCTCTCCTATGAATGAATAACTTCTAATGCAATTGTGAAATCTATGTTAGTATATTACAAATTTGCAATTATTTTCAACCTTAGATTGACCTTTTACATAACACAAATTAGGCCAAAAGTGGCCTTTTCCTCTAAAAATTAGTTTATGTAATTTAAAGGGTATTAAAGAATAAGAAAGCCACATTTTTGGATCATTTTCCATACAGTGACATTATAATGAAATGAAAGATTTTTCCTTTTAACTAATAATGGACATGTGAGAGCAATATTCTTTTACTTTGAACCTTAGCAAAGTTAGCTGTCCTAGGCACACAGCAAATCCATGACTCAGATCTTGAGATTATGCCTCTTGACTTAAATGCAAACCTATCTAAGTAACTTGATGTGATTGTGTGTGTGTATATTAATGTTTAATTTGGTAAAACAAATAAAGTAGCATTATGTTTGTTTCCTTCTTCAGGTGTACATCTCCAGTTTGTAAATTTTTCTACAGAAACCATACATGATTATTTGGAAGTACGAAGTGGATCCTCAGAAACTAGTACTGTTATTGGCCGGCTTAGTGGTCCTCAAATACCATCTTCCTTATTCAGTACCACCCATGAAACCAGCTTGTATTTTCACAGTGACTATTCACAAAACAAACAAGGGTTTCATATTGTATACCAAGGTAAGAGAAATAATAAAAAGCGAAAGTTTATATAACGCCAAATCAGCTATTACAAATATTTAACTGAGTCTATTTTCTGTATTCTGCTTTAGAAAGAAAAAAAAAATACTTAAGCCAAGGTGAGCTTCAATTAGGAAGATTTTTAGAGCAATGCAACTCTCTGGAGAATGGGGGACATAGGGAGAATGATGTCTCTCCGAGACTTTTGAAAATCCTAACCATGAAACAGGATTGAATTAGTCTTAAGTTAATACACAATTAAATTAAGCAAGGCATGGCAAATAAACAAGTCCAGCTGGACAGCAAAGATTTATCTTTGCTTTTATATTAAAAGGAATATATTGAAAATATATTTTGTATTACTCATATAATGTATTATGTAAAATTTTCTTTTACTTTATAGTGATAGACTAATACGACATTCCTTCATTTTGTTCTATTGTCATGAGAATATAAATACTTTGATAATCATGTTATATTAGACCTATCTCTCAAACAGAACTGCTGCATAACCTTGAGCAAAATTTTTATCTCTTTTGAATGAAGAGTTTGGGCATAAGTAGACCTAGGCTCAAATGTTGATTCTTCCTATTCTATCTAATGTGGCTTCGGCCTTGCTCTCCATTTGCTCACGTGCATAATGGGGTTAATTATACTAACTTTCAGATAAGTTGTATTGAACTTTTTATTATAAAATGTATGTAAGGTATATTCCATGATGTACATCATTAGTAATTACTCAGTACATTTTAGCTATTACTTTATGTCTTATATGTATATATTCTGTTAAAATTAAATATTAAAATTATGATGATATTTTACATAGTAAAGTGTATTTCTAAAAGTTGAAATTTTTAATCAAAATAACCTAAAATTTTATTACATCTCTGCCCTAATTATTGAAGGACTTTATGTAATGCTTTTGTATCTGAGTTCCTCAAGAACAGGGAATTGGGTTGTTCATTGACGTATCATAAGTACTTAGAACAGTAAGCACAATAAATATTTGCTAAAGTATCTACCAGAAAGGAAATTTGAAAGTAGTTAAGATAGAGATAGGTCTTAAATATCAAATTACATGGATCTGAAATAATTATAATTTGTATTATACTTGCATACATAATGTAAGAACACTACATTACACATTATCACTGTTATAAAATAGTAGTCATTTCAATCACCTCCCAGCACATTGAATTTACCGTGCTTACAAGGAAAGTAATTATTTTTATAACAATCAGGTAATTGATTGAATTTCTCTTCTTTGCTGCTAGAAGACTCAGAACCATATTTGTGATACACTTTAGCAAGTGTACATGGCCTTATGGCAAGTTCTTTGCCATGCACCTTAAACCTGACTACACCTGCTGTTTTCCTATTCTCATTTTCCCTCACTCTCAAAATAATATTCTTATTTGAATGATGTAAAACTATAATTCAAACTTTATTAATTCTGATTTTTTCAGTTAATATATTCTTGAAAAATAATTCACTATTGACATAATAAAAGTGTAAACGATATAATTTTTTTTCACTGTTACTGGCATATTATTAACATGAGCCATAATGTATTACAATGATGAGGAGATGTTATTTGTGAATCACACAGAGTTTTAAAATGGTTTCGTTTTGTGCTACGTTTATATAGCTAACCTAGTGCATTTTAAAGAAATAGTTAACATATATATTCACAGAGTCAATATTGTTTTTGGATTGATTTTGTGGTTAAATTTTCAGAACTTTCTGAATTTGGAAAAATTATACTGTACAATTAAGTGTACCCTTCTACTGAAGGAATCAGTTTGAAAATTAATGTTATTACTGACAAGATTATTAAGTTTGGTAAGTCCTGTTTGTCACCGGTACAAGGTTGTGACTGCAAGTTGTCCAGGTTCTTTACTTTTTGAATAAAGAATTGGACAAAATGCCCAGCAAAGCAAAGAAAGAATGAAGCAACAAAAGAACGAAAGCAGGGATTTATTGAAAACGAAAGTTCACTCCCAGTGTGGGAGCAGGCCGATTAGTGGCTCAAGGGCCCAGATACAGAATCTTTTTGGGTCCAAATACCCCTAAAAGTTTCCCATTGGCCACTTCATGCTCACCTCATGTAAATGAAGTGGTAGCCTGCAATGAGTCTGATCTGAAAGCAGCCATCCAGAAGCTGAAGTGAAGTTACAAGGGTCACACTCCTGTGCAAATATCTGATTGGTTGCAAAAAGCAACCAATTGCTTTTTGTATTATACTTGCAAAAAACAACCAATTGCTTTTTGCAACCAATCAGAGGCTAAGGTGAAGTTACAAAGTTATACTTCTATGCAAACGAAGACTCAGTCTGATTGGTTGCAAACAGCCAATACCTCATCTGCCGGGCTGAAAAGGTGAGGGGTTTGCAGATGGAGTTGCCTCTGGTCCTTTTGTTACTTAGGCGAGTAAAATTAGGGTTTTCCTTTCAATTTAGTTTGAGGAAGTCTGCGTTGGATAGCCTTAGGTTCCCTGCCGTCAGCCCTATTCTCCTGCCTCATTGTATTGTATATAACATTAGAATGGGAACTTTCTCCTGAATGCTTAAAATCTATTTTCTATACTCATTAAACTAAAAAGCATGGAGTAGAAACTGAAAGGGTATGTTTAATAGAATAATATATTCCAACTCCTAATGATCCATTCCTAATACACATCTGTCTTAAGTTGGAATGATAACGCTTTCTAATACATTTTTGTGTAGAATATTTTTTGTGTTGAATATTAATTAAAATGAAAAGGACACGTTAAGATTAAAAGCACTTAACATTTTAAAGAATTTGTTCATTAATTCTGAAACCTTTAGTCCTAAAAATGTGAGCTATATTTTAATAAACAACAGGATAATTTATTCAACTTCAAATGTAATTTTTTATTTGAGGAATATAAAATTTTAATGGTTAGGTAGGGAAGTAGTCTTTGATTTTCAGCAATTTAAATTTTACTAATTAGAATACAATTTTGAATTTCTTAATAAAAAAGTTTCAAATATTGATATTATATGAGTATAGGCCCTGCTCATAGTTCTAACATTTATTTAGTAATGTTTATTTAACACCTGCTCTGTGAAAGGCAATAGCCAAGGCTTTGAGATATGATGATAATACAAACAAGACCTCATACAAAATGTAGAGCAAGAGAAGTATGAACAAATAAACAAGCAATTATACTGCATTGCCAAAATTATCCCATAACTGAAGTACAAAGTTTATTTTATATTAAAATGAAATTTTTTTCCAATGCTTTATTTTATAAGCTAACTTCTTTTAAATTAACTCAACAGAAGTATATTGTGATCTGTAGAAAAGCAATTAGTAAAACGAACTGTAAAAAGACTCAGAATTAGGCTTATACATATTCTTACTGCATTCTGTGTACTTATAATCAAGAAGCAATTGCATTCTATGGAAGAGAATCAGAATATATTCGATTAAAATTGTAGCTTTAAGAAGAGTGTACATTTTCATTAAAACATAATTCAGTTGGGTTGCACAAGTAGGTGAAGAAAGCATGCATTTTTATGAATTGTGCTAACATTTTAAATATGAAAATTGTAGACATGAGAAGAAATTTTTGTCACAGGTCATTGACAGCATTTATCATAAACCTGAATTACTATTTATAATCAACTACAAGTAGCATCACATCTATTTGTAAGTTGCAAAATTGCTCTAGTACCCTATCTGTGGCCTCTGAAATTTGGAAAGAAAAAACATCTTTCTTTTTCCTCTTTCCAGCCTATCAGTTGCAAAGCTGTCCTGATCCACGCCCGTTTCGAAATGGTTTTGTAATTGGTAATGATTTTACTGTGGGTCAAACCATTTCATTTGAATGTTTCCCAGGATACACATTAATTGGAAATTCAGCTCTCACGTGCCTTCATGGTGTCAGTCGTAACTGGAATCATCCACTTCCAAGGTGTGAAGGTATGCTTCTAACTTGAAACTATCTTTTAGGTGATATCATCTGTTTTTAATATTGTTTTGGCACTTTTCACTTTTCTTCCTCTTCCAATAGCATGCTAAATATATAGTCTCTCAGCTGAAGATATTTTTTAAACCCCTAAGTCTCTATAATGAATAACAATTTTATCATTATTGGCAGGAGTCCTAACCTTTCCTACTGGGAGTGAAAAAAATAGTTGATTCACACTTCAGAGTTTTTCTTATGTGTGTGGGGAAGGGAGGGGGGTGCATGTGGGTTTGTATGCATTTAAGTCATTCTTATATAAACCACTAACCCAGATACTGCTACTGAATTCCTTTCCTCTAGAAAAACCTTTGAAATAAAAGGCTTCGAACCTCTTGTAAGGCCTTATACTATGCACATAGTAAGAGGCAAATGAAAGTTAAAATCTTTGCATTGATATAAATATTTAAATAATAGAGAAGACAATGTAATTGAAAATAGAGAAGACAATGTAATTTACTAATCTAGTGATCATTAATAATTATTTAGCATAACTCATGTGGAAATATAAAGTTGACTGTATTTTGTGCACTGTTGCCAACTTCATTATATATACTTCAACTGAAGTAAAAACAAAGCATAAATGTGTTTCATAATGCTTAAGATACTTGAAATGTTTGCCTTTTTCTCCATAGTCAGTTTATTGTTATTTTTAAATATTATTTTGTTTTGTTATGTTTTCCATAGCTCTTTGTGGTGGGAATATAACTGCAATGAATGGCACTATTTATTCTCCTGGGTATCCTGATGAATATCCAAACTTTCAAGATTGTTTTTGGCTTGTAAGAGTACCCCCTGGAAATGGCATCTACATCAATTTTACTGTCCTTCAAACAGAACCAATATATGATTTCATTACTGTATGGTAAGTCAGGACTATTGCTATTGATTTATTCAACTATGTATACAGTAAAACAAGGTTGAAATAAAAATATATCACAATACTCTGTTACAAATTGTCATCTGATATTTGAATTGAGGTGAGTAACTGAGACTGACAGTATGTGTCTTGTAGAATTTCACACACAAGAGAGATAGATTTTGGCTTATTTGCCCCACGAACTAGGTAAACATTGTGGAATAAAGACTTCATAGGTGAAAACAAGATTTAAAGATATTATTAAATTAATGTGCTAAAACAGGGAGTTAACAGACTAAGTTTATGATATGGAAGTTCTCTATTAACAAAAGTCAGTGGAATTTAAGAAATTATAATTATTTAATATAACTAGTAGATTCCTGTCATAAAAATTAATTGTATTACAGTCTTGTCAATTGAAACATCTTTATTTAAAAATATATTAAGGTTGGGTGCAGTGGCTCACATCTGCAATCCCAGCACTTTGGGAGGCCACAGCGGGAGCATCACTTCATCGCAAGAGTTCAATACCAGCCTGGGCAATGTAGTGAGACCCTGTCTCTAGAAAAAATAAAAAATTAGCCAGACATGGTGGCATGCGCCTGTGGTCCTAGCTGTTCAGGAGGCTAAGTGAGAGGATCCCTTGAGCCTGGGGGTTCAAGGGTGCAGTGAGCTGTGATCATCCTACTGCACTCCAGCATAGGCCATGGAGTGAGACCCTGTCTCTGAACAAATAAATAAATAAATAAATAAATACAAATATATTAAAGAAAGTGTCTGAATTAATAATTAACAACTGATAATTTGTTCATCTGAGTTCTAAGAGTTGTAACTGTTACAGTCTGTGATTCTCAAGACTATTGCTGAAGAAAATAAAAGGGGGCAAACCTCAAGCATTTAAAAGCACTAAAGTTTTGCTAAAAAAACAAAGACAATGTATTAATTATAACTAATATGAGTGCATTCCATTTAGTTCAAAAATGTAATCTGTTTTTATACTTTACATTTAAAAATATGTGGTCACCTACATAGATTATTTTTAATATATATTATTTGCACTCATTGGTTAGCTTCCTGCATCTTTATTATTGATATGTTAGAATATAAATATATGCAATACCTTTATTAAACTTGGTTCAAAACTACTTCCAAAATCAATCTCGATCTCTCCTCCTTTCCCAATCCTTGTCTCATAGGGATGGACCAGACCAAAATTCACCTCAGATCGGTCAGTTTAGTGGCAATACCGCTTTGGAATCAGTCTACAGTACTTCAAATCAGATTCTAATCAAATTCCACAGTGATTTCACAACAAGTGGCTTTTTTGTGCTCAGTTATCACGGTTGGTATTATCTGAGAGTTCCTGTTTCATTTGGTACTGTTTAATTTGTCCTGGAAAAAATTGAATGTAATATACATTTAACCAATGATTGAAAAGGTATTAAATTTGGAAATTGTATAATCACAGTAACTTTAGCATTTCAAACACATTTCCTTGCAAAAGATGACCTCTTCTAAGTATTCAGGGACATTAAAATGTGAGCAAATGGATATAGGAGATAAATCAGTCAGTAATTACCCAGTGGAAAATAATCATTTTTGCATGAAAACCAATAAAAGAGAACCAGCTGTTCATACTTTATTGCATGTAATTTTGAGACATCAATAGATTTTTTTTTCCTATACAAAATGTTTAATCTATTCAACCTGCTGTGAACCTTTCTAAAATTAGCATTCAGTATCTTTATGCTTTGGATCACATTACCCATTCATTTATACTCTTGTTTCAAAACTATGTCTATTCTAGAATCTTACAGTTTTAAGTGACTATTCCAGATCATTAAGTTCATAGCTTTTACTGCTGTGGAATAATTTATGTATAGTCTCAATTTTATTTCATTGTATAGGGTCCTTTGTTCTGGGCTCTGTATTCATAAGCTTAACTTTTTGAAAAGACATTCAGAAGGTGTCACAGAGGTGTTTCTCTTCTTTATTTTTTTTAAATCCTTAATCAATTGTGTTCCATTATTAATAAGAAAATGGTTATTTATCTATAATGGTACATCCTTTTATCTGCTATGACCATAGTCTCATTAAAACACATTCTGCCTCATATAACTTAGACTAATTCCATGGGCATTTCACAAGAGCAATAATCTACTAAATTAAGTTTGCAAAAATTATATGAAAATGTGAGGATGGACAGGTGCTTTACCCATTACATAATGTATGACTTAGCGTTTCACCTTTTTAATATAAAGTAGCTAAATATTTAATACTTAAAGCTTGTATTCCATGAAAAATATAGTAAATCAACTGTGATTGTGTTCAAAGACTTTTAAAGCACATTGTGTCTAGTCAGAAGTTGATCATAAAATGTTTGAGTTGCTTAATTTGAGCACTTATCAGTCGATTAGATGGTATCTAATTAGTTTCTCTGTAGTGATCCACTGCCATCCAGACTGATATGCAATCCAACATAACCAGTTGAAAAGTCAGGGGTTCAGTCTATGGCCATACCACCCTGAAAGTGCTGATCTCATCTGGAAAGTTGGGTATTCAGTCAGACAACTTTTATTTGGGGTGTTTTTTTAAAAAATTTTTTTTTGCCTTTCCTACTGAGTTGATCATTAATGCTGGCAGTTTGTAGATATAGCCTACAGCTGAAACAATGGAATTATTACTTTGATAGATAATCACAACTCAGGAGCTAATACATTATCATTAAGATAAAAAAATGAATTAGTTGCCAAACTATATTATGTACTTTTTATCTCCACAAGGATTTCTACTTAAATTTTTTTTATCTTTTTATGTACTGCTTGCAATCATAAAGAAAGGACTATTCATTGAAGAACTATAAATATCCTCAAGATAATCCTACAGGAAGTATAAAATTTTTGTACAATTTAGGAGACATTTCAAGGGGAAAATATTATCAAAGGAAAGGATGTCAGTGTTGTGTGTTTGTGTGTGTGTGTGTGTGTATGAGACAGAATGTGCACATTCATATAAAAATATGTGGATAATAGGAATCTACACATAAACACAAAATCTTAATGTGGATTTAAACATACACATATATGAATATATAAACATATATCCTCATTTCAAAATGTTTCACTTGACTTTTGCAAGTGGGTTTTGAGACATGTGTGATAGAAATGGAATTGCTTAAGAATAAAGCAGGTCAAGGTCAGGTGCAGTGGCTCATGCCTATAATCCCAGCACTTTGGGAGACCAAGGCAGGAGGATTACCTGAGGTCAGGAGTTCAAGACCAGCCTGATCCACATAGTGAAACCATGTCTCTACTAAAAATACAAAATTAGCCAGGCATGGTGGCTCATCCCTGTAATCCCAGCTACTCAGGTGGTTGAGGCAGGAGAATCTCTTGAACCTGGGAGGCGGAGGTTGCAGTGAGCCAAGATGGTGCCATTGCACTCCAGCCTGGACAACAAGAGTGAAACTCTATCTCAAAATAAATAAATAAACAAACAAACAACAGATCAAATATTCATTTAGCCCTTTATTTTCTATTTGACCTTGGACAAGTTACACTTTGACCTCTACTTTCCTCAGCTATAAAACAATATTATAGAATTGCTGAGAGGATTAAATGTCATATTATATATGTATAATTTACTCTAGTTACTGGCATATATTAGGTTGAACCAATTAAACTTCTGGTCAAAAAGTCCTACGGGCAATTTTATATAGCTCAGCTGTAGAAATATTGTAATTGTTACTATTATCAGCTTTACATTGAGGAGACATTTTGAGAATTGGAGATAATTGATAATATACAGTTAGCATAATGCCTGGCAGAGCAGATTTTCAGTAAATATCTGTTTCCATACCATATCTTATCTTACATTTTAGATTTTTCAAATAGGACATTCATTCATTAGATTTTATAATAAGGTGCAAAAAAAATGCCAGAGCCTAATGAAGGCTAATGTTTGAATCAACAGCTATGGAGATTCCACCCAAATTTTAAAATAAACTTGAAGTTTGGGAGCATAGCCAGAGTTCTTGTTAAAAATTGACTGATACTTTCAATTTGTCTAGCCTTAATAGGATAATTTTTCCAAAGCACTGCTTTCATCCTTACCTGCCTTTTCAAGAATGCATGAGGCCTACAGTAAATCTAATTTAAAGCTACCCTATAATCCAGTTCACTGATTCTTACTCTCCAGTCCCTACACAACTTCAGTCAGGTTGGTTTTCTCACTGCCTTCTGAACTTCCATTCTTAAATCACATCTTTGTCTCCATCATAACTACTCTTGGTTTCTTAACTCATCTTCAGTTATTTAAGTCTTTTTATGTTAAGTCTCATATCCACCACCACTTAGTAATTTGAACTCATGATGATCACTGCCATCACCTCTGTGATTACACTTACTCTTCTTACCAAACTTTTGAAAACTTAATTACAATATGGTGTATTATTTTATAAACTTTATGAGTTTATTAAGTGAGTGATTTTTGAGGGTACACATTTCTTGTTCTTATCCTTTTTATATTTTTTTAATTGACTGATTGTATTTTAGTATTACAGTGGGAAGTGTGTGTTTAGACTCTTTAAAAAGTTGTCTGTATTTATTTGAGCTGTGTTAGTAACAACTTTTAAAATTATCATTTTAGAATTACTAAATGTGTAATTCTAAATCACATCCTCCTTAACAAAAACAAGAAGATATGCCTGTTAATACTAATTTGAGCTATAGGCTCAATGTCAAAATGAAGTCTCATAATAGTAAAAAAATGGTCAAATTATTTGGAATTTTTGATAAATAAATAGTATATAATTCATTATAAGCTTAACACTTATTTTAAGTTGGTTGAGTATACCTAATCTTTGAGTGATTTACTCACCCACCCAGTTTTTTTTATATCTTCTTAGACTTGATAGTCACTTCTGATATCCCTTGCTTAATAATTCAGAAGTGATTTTCTCAAGAATTGTTTATTTATTTTATAAAGTTGACAGTTCAATATTTTTGTGTATTTTCTTAAGGTCACATTGATCATTTAAGTTTTATTTATTAATATATTTTTAATGTACTTGAAAAGAGAAGAAAAAAATGTGTGTTTTTCTCTCTAACCTAACTTCCTTTATGAGATCCAGGCAGCCATCTGTCTTTTATAAAACATCACCTTCATAAAGTCTTTTATGATCAAAAATAACATTCATAAAAAAGCTTTGCAAAATGAAAGCTCTCTGCAATGAAAAAATAGGACAGGCGTAAATGCTGAGGCACTTTATCTCAGATATCATATATTTTTCTTATTTGAGGAAATGTTTTTGTCTCTCTTTGAGTTGCTATAATTATGGTTTCCTAAAGTAAGAACTACATTTTTTTCATATCTGCTGTAGAGTCAAGATGAGGTAGGTTTATAATTAATAATAATATTCAGTCCTAATTAATGACCCCCTAAAAGATAAATTATCCAAAATAAATTTAACTGAGTGTTCTTTTTGCAGTGACTTTGTATAACCATCACTATATTAGTGGTAACAACCATTTATTGAAAATTTAATATGCTGAGCACTGTGCTAGGTGCTTTCTATGTATTATTGCTAATTTTCATAATAACCCTATGAGGTAAGTATTATTATCTTCATTTTAATAATGAACAAATTGAGTGAAAAACCAGATAACCTACATAAAACCAGAGAACTAATAAGGAGAAAGCCTAGTTGGAATTCAAAATAGGTCTGCCTGACTTCAAAGAATTATCCATTTTTGAAAAATCAAAACAACAATAACAACAGCTAAAATCCATTGTATTCTTATTAAGTGCCAGGCAATGTTCTAAGCTGGTATTATCGTATGAATAGATTATATTTAATGGTATATAAACCCAATTGTTCTTTAAACATTTAGTCAAAGTGATTTTCAGTTTTAGCAATATGATGGGTCATCTCATTTTCTCAATATGCCTCCTGATTATAACTTGGAGCTTTAAGCTTCTTATTGCTTCATTTCCCAAAGATCTACAAAGTAGTAACAGTACATTGATAGATTTATCACAGCTCAGTGTATTCTTTATAGTTTCTAAAATGTGCTGTGTTCACTGGGCCAAGAGAAAGTAAAAGTTTTGTTGAGGTCTGGCTTGTGTCACTGAAAATAACCAGGCAACTAGAGTATAGCCACAATATGTATTGCTAATTTAATACAGAAGTTATGTTATGGTGTTTAAGCCAATTATCCAGGATACTCGATTTTTCTAATATCAATGTATTAGGGAAATTCACTTTCTATGTGGAAGATTTTCTTAGCATAATGGGATTTCATAATTATGTTATTCATTATTTTCTGTTATTAGCACATTTTCTATTGAAGAATGAGTTGATTACATAATGATTCATTATTTTTAAGAAATGTATTTAAAAGGCCTGTAATGTGTTTCAGGTCATCTTTTATGGTTATGCTACTTTTACAATAAATGCTGTATTTGGAAACAAGTATATTTAACTTCACAAAGTCTCATCCTAAAAGAGACTGCTGCAGATGTAAGGACATGCTTTATATAAAGCATAAATCACAATTGCCTTTAACGGTGTGACCCCTTTGCCTCACATAACCTGAAGACTTGACCTCCTTTTGTATTGTAATAACTAGAGCACAGAACCCATAAAGGGTTTTATTATTTGATATCCAGAGAGCATGGGGGGTATGGACATCATGGAATAATGTGTGTGTGTGTGCATTTGTGTGTGTGTGTGCATGTGTGTATAAAATGAAGCGATGGAGCTAAAAACCAAACTGCTAGAACTGTTAGGAGGAAAGGAAAATATCACTTACTATTAGTTAAATGACTTAAATGACTACTTAATTATAACTCAAATGACTAAAAGTCATGTCAAAATTACTATCTTTTGACACTTCACTGTATGTATATGCCCAGTTGATAAAGTATGGTATTTATTTTCTTAAATATCTTACTTTCTATTGCCTCCAGCCAAAGATTTTCAGGAACACAATTTCTGTTAAACAAAGTTAGATTTATTAACGTGTGATAATGAGTGAGACAGCATATGATGAGGGACTCTGTGATCGCAGCAAAAGTGTGTCAGGAGAGTCTTGATATAGGAATTTGACTGTATGAGATGGTTTGGGGAGGAAACAATTTTCTTCTGGATTGGGTGCTGTCAGAAAATTAGAGCAGTTTTATGATTGGATATCTTAAAGTTTTTTTTCTAGAAGGTGGAGGGAATGGAATATACCTATATACTTAGTGTGGAAATACTATTCACTAAGATTGGCTGAGGTGGAAGACTCTGTCATTTTGATGATTTGAACAGTGTTCTTTTTTTCTGATTATAACTATGGAAAGGTCTTATTTCTGTCTTATTTCAACAAGGTCAAAGAATTTTCTTGCCTGCTGTTAGTTTTTAGGGAAATTGTTTATGTTTAACAGGAGACAATGGCCTATCAATTAGAGCCAGGTCTATATGCCAGGGAACTCAACAATGTAGAGAAGAGGCCTTTGGCACATTGTTTTTCAGATTTCAACGCGCTCAGCACTAAGACAGGATACCTTAAATTAGCTGTCTGCATGTGAAGAAGACAATTCATGCAACAGATATTGAAATGTTCTTAAAATAATCCAGGAGATATCCGAATAGTTTTGTTTCACAATAGTTTCTGTTATTTCTTTTCTAGGAAAATAATAAGAGTGACTTCTTGTTGACTGTATTAGTCCATTCTCACACTGCTATAGAGAACTGCCCAAGACTTGGTAATTTATAAAGGAAAGAAGTTTAATTGACGCACAGTTCCACATGGCTGGGGAGGCCTCAGGAAACTTACAGTCATGGCGGAAGGGGAAGCAGGCACGTTTTAAATGTTGGCAGGGGAGACAGAGAGTGTGTAAAGGAGCAACTGTCAAACACCGTCAGATTTCATGAGAACTCACTCTCATGAGAACAATATGGGGGAAACCACCACCATGATCCAATCCCCACCCACTAGGTCCCTCCCTCAACACATGGGGCTTATGGGGATTACAATTTGAGATAAGATTTGGGTGGGGACACAGAACCAAACCATATCATTGATTCATTTTCATTCTTCATGATAGAAACTTTCTGTCTCTCATCTCTAAATCCAAATAAGCATTTGCTCCTGATTTCTAATATTCTCCCTTATAGAGTCAGAGAAATAGACTGAATATAAAATATTAGTGGTGTAAAAGGGATATTGTAAAGTAATTTAAACCCTGCTGGAACACACTTCTATGTTCATGTCAACCCACTAGCAGATTTTCTGCAAAATGGAAAACAAATTTATTGTTTTCTTCTCTTCATTAAAATTAAGATAGCATTAATTTCAATACACTTAGCTCTGCTTTCAAGTGAAATAGCTTAAGCTTGTTTCAGATAACTTTAAAAATAACACTGCCAAAACTGCATAACAGAACATAAAATTGTCAACGTTTGTTATCCCCAAAATCTTCCCCAAATCATGGATTATCGTACTTGAACTAATCTGGATGAGCACTGAAGTACACTGGGGCTTATATAGAGCTTAGAGTTTATAAGGGAAGATGCAACATTATTTCTGTCTCTGTGAGGAATACTGTGTCCTTACTTGGCAGAAAGGTTATGTGCTTGTCCTTTTTTTGGTTTGGAGAAGGAATGGCAATTTGCCAGTGTTCTGTTTTGTCTTTTTTGAAGAAGTATTTAATAGCACATTGAATAGAAGTAGATACATGCAGCATTCTTTTCTGGAATTGGGTTGGATGTTTCATTGCAAAGAAAATGAAAAATTAAAAATAACAAAATAATGTTGCCAGAATCAAATCTTAAACCAATTTCAAAAAACGTATTTGTTGGACGGGGAACCAGATATCTATGCACATTTGAACAAAAACAGGGAACTATTTAAATAATAGCCATCCTCAGAAGATACAGACATGTGGAATATGATGCTCTCATGTAGTTGTTAGTAGTTGTTAGATAGTAAATGGTGTTTAAAAGTTGGTGGGGCATGTCAGATAAAATGATTCTTCTAAAGAGAACACATACTTAGTTCCAATATGTGTTTTTAAAGTGTGAATACCTATTTTGTGCAGCTTTTCTGTTAATGGTCATGGCTGCAAACTGTTTCTAAATGGAACAATCCATGAAAAGCATGGACTAAAATATACGCACATACGATTTAAAATTTAGATGACATAATTTATATGACTTAATCATTTCATTTCCACCAGTAACTGAAGGTGTGACCTTGTCCACCTCATTTCACTTCTTTAGGTCATCTTCCTACCACCCTTTAAGGAGTCTAGGAGAAATGATTTCTAAGATTATTTCCAGTTTGTCTATGATTCTAACCTATACAATATTGGATCTATTTGTACCCGACCTATTTACTTTCTTCCTGAGTAACCAAAGCATATATTTTATAGAGAATGAGGTATTATCTTAATTTGATTTATTAACTAGTATTTCTTAAGTGATTTCCAGAGCACTGTGCTAACAGTTTTGAAACCACAGGCACATATATTATATAGGATGATGAAATGTGTTGCTAAACTCATGAATACTACGACATATGTACATGTACTACGACATAATGTACATCAATGTAAAACAAGGATATCTTATTTATTTTATTTTATTTTATTTTATTTTTGAGACAGAGTCTCACTCTGTCGCTCAGGCTGGAGTGCAGTGGCACAATCTCAACTGACTGCAACCTCTGCCTCTCAGGTTCAAGTGATTCTTCTGCCTCAGCTTCCCAAGTAGTTGGGATTACAGGTGTGCACCACCACACCTGGCTAATTTTTGTTTTTTTGGTAGAGACAGCGTTTCACCTGTCCCTGCAGGTGGCTATGCTGGTCTCAAACTCCTGACCTCAAGTGATCTGCTCTCCTCAGCATCCCACAGTGCTGGGATTACAGGCGTGAGCTACTGTGCCTGGCCAATAATATCCAATTTAAATCAGAATAGAAACAAACAAGTGGTTAGATACGTTCTGGGAAGTCACATGGGTATTTTGAATGACCCATTCTGAGGAAGGTCACGTCAGATTGAAGTTATATGTGAATCGGGTACAAACATCATCACAGCAGAAATGCTGATGCCAATATTTGTCAAACAGGGGATGTACCCTCCCTCTTAACTGGTAATAAGCTCAGGCCTTATTCTAAGCACTTTATAATATTTTAACTCAATCTTGGCTTTATGTCTATTCTACAGATGAGATAACTGAAGCAGATTCTTAGCAGTTTGCCTAAGGTGATGGAACTAGCAAACAGCAGACCGAGATTTGAACCATTGGTCTGGTTCTAGAGTAAATACTTGATCGGCCTGCTTTGTCCACAAATGTAGTTATCAATACAAATTGGATTATGTATATTTTTTATGATGTTGATCGGTTTGATAGAAACACCTTCAGAAAGAGAAGCAGAGCTGCACAACGTTTAATTCCCCTTTGTTGCCTTCAATTACAAAATATCTGATGCATCACATCTCACAGTCATTACACCCTTTTCTTTGATCAGGAAAGATGAGATGTCTCAATTTTATTCATAATTCTGTAAATAATTGCCAAATCTAAATGTTCTTTAGAAATAAGAAGTGAAAGTTTAGAAAAGCAGAAAGTATTACTATTTATATTATTTATTTGTGAATATCAAATATCTTGAAGAAATAGAATCCCAATTTGATATCATAGTGGTTTATTCTTGTTAAAAGATAAGCTTAAAATGCTTAAAATGTGCTAGACAGTATTCCAAGTGCTTTGCATGTGTAAACCCATTTGACTCTCATAACTGCCCTTTGGGATGGCATAAAATTATTACTATTTTATAAATGAGGAAAGCAAGGTGGAAGGATAAATAACTTTCCCAAGTTTTCCCAATTTTTAAGTGTTCAAAACAGGATTTGAACCCAAAGAGCCAAAGAGTCCAGACCATGTCCATACTCAATACCATAAGAATGTGTTATATATTATACATATATACTCATTCATATATATATTTATACATTATTATATATATGTATATACACTAATTCAGCATTCTTTCTTTCATTTCTCTAGCATTCAGTCATTTAGCACATATTTATTGAATGCTGCTATGTGCCAAACACTGGATTATGCCCTAAAGAGTTAGTAGTTAATAAGAAAAGCAAAAGTGCCTGCTTTCATAGAGCTTACATTCTGGTATAAGAAAATAGTAAACAAATACATAAACAAATATAAGAAAATAGATAGTAAACAAACACATAATTCTTACAGATTGTGAAAATTGCCAGATTGTGAAACAAAGTTAACTGCAAAGGATCAACTTTATGTAGCATTATCAGTGAAGACATCTCCTGTTTTAGTCATGTTCAAAGTTATAAAAGAGCTAGGAAGACAGATTTCAAGATAATGAGAGACAAAATAAAATCATATAGAACATAAAGTTTTAGCTATATTATCAAATACTAAGCTCTCAACCATTTGAGAACTCTGTTGATGGAGTAATGAAAAAGACTACAGTAAGAGGTTGTAGACAGGTTTGATTTTTTGAAATGTAGTATTAAAAATGAAGAAATGTGGTTTAACATTTTTTAAGAAGTGAGGATGATAGGCCACATGCCTATCAGTGGTACTTGAATTTTAAGTAGAGTAGATAAACTATTTTTGTTTATTTGTAGCTAAAAATATAAGCTGGTTAATAGGTGGGGATGAAGTTAATTAGACAAAGTTATAAATCCTTGGAAGTCATAATCAAGACTTTCAACTTACTGCATAAGTCATTTGGGGACACTATGAAGTTTTGTAGATTCTATCAGCAATTGTTTATTTAACACCCACTGCAATATAGATTCTAGTAGTCTCCTGCTATCCACTGTTGTCCTCTTCCAACTGTGTGTGTGCTTTTTAAAAATTTCTGACTACAGCCAGAGTGATCTTTTAAAGGATAAATCTGACCACATTCCTCTCCAACTTAAATCTCTTTAAAGGCCTCCCATTGGTCTCAGCTTAAAATAAATGAAATCCTGAGTATAACTTGTACAGTCCTGTCTGATTTAGCCCCTGATTTTTGCTCTTTTCGCTCCCTCCTCTCTCTCACCAGGGCTCTCATTCCTCTCCAGAAAACATACACACACACACACACACACACACACACACACACACACACTCCTTGCTTCAACTAGCTAAATTCTACTAATTAATTAATATATTTCTCATCAACTATTAGCATGTATAGAGCAGGCTTCTGTCTGCTTTGCTTACCTTTGCATTCCCAGCACCTATTATGGTTTCTGGCATCTGGCACATCATAGGAGCTCAATAATAACTTATTTAATAAACAACTTAATTAAATGTGTTAGGTATTGTAAGAAATGCAAATACAATACAAAATACTTAAGCTATACATGGAACATGAACCAATACATAAAACAATTCAATACAATAAAACACTAAATGCTAAATATTGTGGTGCCAATTTCTAGGCTGGCAAGATTGCCAAAAATGAAGGTGTGGGATAGAAAATGAACATGGCAAATACAAAGGACCCAGGAAGTTCAGCTGGATATAGCAGACATCTCATGTGAGGGATTGGTGAGAATTAGGGTAATGATCTTGCTTTATCTAAGATGATAAATCAATCTGTAGGCCATTAAAAAAAACGCTGCAAATTGGTAACAGGGAAATAGCAGTGACAAAATGATATTCCAAATGAGGTTTATTTATCTATAAATCTGGGAGACAATGTGTCTTAATTTTATAGTGGAACTTGGTTCAAATTCTGGCTGTGTGAATTGGGCAAATAATTCAGCCATTATGAAATTTAGTATCTCTTTTGGTAACATGAGTAATTTACACATATTTTGATGTGGCATTTTATTGATTAATGAAAGAGGCATGTAAAGGAATTTTCAGAGTCCTTTGTACACAGTGGATTCCAGATAAATACTGCCTTACATCTAGTGAAGTGAATGTAAGAAGGGTAGTATCAGGGAGACACCAAAGGTAAGGAACACACTATAGGCTAATTTAATAACACGGGTGTATTAGTTTACTTGGGCTGCTGAAACAAAGTACCACAAACTGATGGCTTCAAAGCAATCTTTGGCATTCCTTAGCTTATAGATGAATCACCACAGTTTGAGCCTTTATCATCATGTGCCATCTTCCCTGTGTGAACATCTCCGTGTCTCTTTTCATTTTATAAGGACACTAGTCATATTGAATTAAGGTTACCCCCGTAATTCTATACAACTTTAAGTTAACCAATTACGTCTGCAACAACCCTATTTCAATTAACATTTTTAGGTTCCAGGAAAGGCATGAATTTTAGGTGAAACTATTCAACCCAGTACAGTAGGAATGAAATGGCAGGAATCTAGACTGAGATGTCGGTAGCAAGATTGGAAAGACGTAGGACAAATCATAGAGTTATGTTAAAGAACATACTAGTAGAGATTGATGAAGATTGAAAACAGAATTTCTGCGAGCTGCTTACGATTGAACCTTTTGTAGTGCTTGGCCTTCAAAAGTCAAAAGAGAAACAGATGAAAAGAGGTTTGTTTGTTTGTTTGTTTTTCATTATTCCTTTCTCTTTTACTATTTATTCAAAATTACATAGTTCAACCCTGAAAAGCATTTTAGCCAGATCTTGCCTATATTTCAATCTGTAGCATTCTCTGACACTCAGTTGTTTCTATTTCATCCCCACTGGCAATTTTAAAGTTAGGAGTCATCTTAGGGAAGACTGTTGAGAGGTTGTTTCCCTCCTGAAGAAACCTACATTCTGTCAGTTATTAGCAAATATTAGTTGAATTGTAAGTATAGGGACAAGAACTAATTCCTGGATAGTGAAAAAGGTAGATAAACAGATAGCCTCTGTCATGTAACTTAAAGTCTACATAGGGACTCAATGAACAAGTGTGCAAATAAATGGAAAATAACACACTTTGAACAAGTCGTGTTTACATGTGCCACGAAAAGGGTTCTGTGATTAGAAAGTAACAGTGAGGGGTGGGAAAGGGAGGCGTGAAGAGGTCAGAAAAGATTTGTAGCCTGGCAATATAGAATTGGGAATTGAGACACAAAGTCAGAATTTTAGCCAAAGGAATCAAGGGAATCACTTAGGTAACAACTTAGAAAGTTTATTTAAAGGAAAGTTTGTTCAGAATTAAAATTTATAAAATTGGTAAGAATAGAGTTGTTCTTGTTGAAATAGAGTTGGGAGGTAAGGAAATTACACTTCAGACCCTCCATGGGCTGACAGTGATCCCTTAGCTTCTAGGGACACATTTTATAAAACTGACAGTGATAAGAAAGAACAGAGAATAAGACATTAGCTTACAGCACCCACGTGGTCTTGGAAAAGTAGCATAATAACTCTGAGCATCATAGTCTTCTTTAGTAAAAAATTACAACCTTTAATCTTTTAAATCCTGCAACTGAGTTATCTAGGTCATTCTTAGCATACTCCACAGATGATAATAGTCATGGATTCCACATAAAAAATGTTTCTTATTTAAAATAATAAAACAATTTGGGATTAGCATGAAGATTAAAATAGCTTCACAGGAAAGCACAAGCAAAATAATACAGACATGAGCATCTCTACATTTCTGTAATTTCTGAGTTGATCTCTATTCTATGATAAGACCAGTCAAAATCTTCTCTAAAGCATAGTCTCAGAAAGATTTCTCTGTGTAGGGCTCCCCCTGTCTTCTCCCTTTACTCTTACATTTTTGGCATTTCTTACAATTACCTTTTACCTTTTTCACTGTACCCCCTTTAAGTAATAAGTTCAGGAAAACAATTTTCAAAATTCCTAATTACTGTCCACCAAACATTTTATCAAAAATCTGGGTTATACTTTATGCTATGGGGTTCTTTCCCAGTGAGTCTTTCTTCTCTAGCAGTAACTCTTCTGTACAGTGGTGTTTTACTTGCAAATTAACATCCATGCACAGCAAGTGCTTTTATAAACAGGCTAAACTACTGGAAGGAAGATGTTTGAAGGGACAGATAACAATTTGCAGAAGAAAATTTAAACATGTTTATTTTTTGTTTCATCTCTCTAGATCTACATTTTGAAAAGTTTTTCTTTTATTTGTCCTTAGTAACCTGAACGTTTATTAGCCAATTAATCTCTTATAAATAGCTTTTTGTTAGATGATGATGAATTAATGATTTTATGCTTTGCCCAAGTTTTTGTTCAAGTTTTATCCTCCACCTGAAATGCTCTTCTCCCCAGGATTACTCTTTAGACCTGGAAAAATTTTACTCCTTCTTTCAAGTACATCTCATTTTTTTCCTACTGTAGGAATCTTCCTGACCTGGTCTAGTTGATACTCTTCAATGCTCCCATAATACTTTTTTTTTTTTTTTTTTTGCAATAGGAGTAGTGTTGAATGCACTTTGAAATTAGAGGATATACACTTCAATTTTTGACTATGTTCTATACTAATTGTGTGGTCTTGTATAAGCTACTGTGTCTTTTGAGTCTCATTCTCTTTATCGGCACATTGAGTACATAAAGAACTTCTAAGTTTAAGTAGTAAAAATAGGCATATAAAACAATTTGCCTCAGATGTTATAATAGTATAAAACATGTTTCCTTAATGAATATGAGTATAGTACATTTTCAGAAGACTTTAAGATAAAAAAAGACTTCAATCAAGCAAAGGATTTTGTCGTAGATTTTAGATATCGTGTGGGGATAGTAGGCATGAAGCTTGGATTCATAGAGACTTTGTTGTAGTGGCCTTTCAATTATGCCAAATGCCAGTGTAATCCAATGGGATGACCCGTTCAAATGATGTAATAATTAGAAACACGACATTTGACAAACAGACATCTTATAATTATATTAAAGTAGCATGGTGAGACAAAGCTCTGGAGCCAGGCTACCTAGGTTCAAACCTCAGCTCTGTCACGTTATAGCTACGTGATTTGAGAAAACTTTTAACTCTCTTTAACAGTTTTCTATTTTAAAGAATGGGGACAATTAAGAAATAGTAACATAAATTAAATAAGAATTTTTTTTTTTTTTTTTTTTTTTTTTTTTTTTGCGAGGATTGAGTTAAGTATTTATAATATTGCCTGGAATAAAGTGAACACTGAGTATTTGTTTGCAATTATTACTGTATGCCATGCACTTTGCTAAGGGTAAGTTCGGGGGATTCAGTGATGTGTATTGGGAAAGATAGGTATTGAGCAAGTAAGCAAACATGAACACATGATTCCAAATTGTGATCATGCAAAGGAGGAAAAAAGCAAGATGTTTTGAACCACATAACAGGAAGGACTAGAATAAGGGTAAGAAATAAGGAATAAAAAGCAAGCATTGTTACCATGGGAAAATATTTTGTAATGTTGTAGTATATTTTTAAAAATAAACATGTAATTGAAGCTTGATAAATTATGTAATTTATTTTTATTCTTTTTAAACAACCTTTGATAATTTTCTTGTTTTTTTTTTTTTTTTTTTTTTTTTTTTTTTTTTTTTTTTTTTTTTTTGCACATGTGAATACATGTAGCTGCTCAGAAAAGGAATAAACACATTGTTTATTTTTATAGCCTATCAACTAAGGGTGTGCCAACCTCCACCACCTGTACCCAATGCTGAAATGTTGACAGAAGATGATGAATTTGAAATAGGTAAAGCCTGTTAAATTATTTTCAAAGAAAACATACTGCTGGCAGAACTATTTGCTTAAAAATAAGCCAAAATAAAGAAGAGTAATAGCCTGACTTGAGATCCTCATTCCCTGTGTTGATAGAGATTATTTAGAATTTTTAAGAAGAGAGAGGTGTGAAAAGAGGAAAGGGAATATTAGAGAAGAAAAAGTAATTTTGTTTTTCTGGAATGTACAATTAGAAAACGTGTTAAAATTTGAACCCGTTAACTTTACTCTGATGGTTCTTTCCAAACTGTTATTTTGCTGCCTTCTGACACTGTAGTTCTCACCTTTGTTCTTTGAATTCAGACCTATGCCTGACTTGGCAGAATGAATGGTTTGTAGGGCATATTAGAAGTCGTATTTCATTTCCGTATCTTGGAAAATGCTTAGTCGATTCTACTCAGTTTAATCATCAAGTTGGTTTAAAACTGAGTTGGAAGTTCAACCCAAATAATTAATGCCACACACTTTGAAAAAAAAAATTATATACGAAGACATCTTAATGTTGCCATAGTAAACTTTCATTATTCATTATTATTATAATATTGATTTTGGTTGAAATACACAAAGAAACTATCAGTGACCGAAGTAACTTTAATTCAAACACAAAAGCAATAAATAGAAAGCCTTCTAACTACTTGCTGTATTTTTATTGCCTATCTCACCTATATCAACTAAATTATTTCATTATGACTATTGCTTATATCCAGTCAGCATGCACCAGTACAGAGGGAATGGCAGTTCACTTTTGCCTTCGGTCCTCATTGGTCAATGACTATTATATACTATTTTTTCAGTATTTTGAATATAACTCCTACTTATATCTAATAACATTTTTGTACTGATTGAAAATAACTAAAGGAGAAAATATTATCTTACAAATGAAATATTTATTTTTATCATCACCTTGTTGCTTATATGAAACCTCCCCTCTTTTTTTTAATAGGTGATATTATTAGGTATCAGTGTCTTCCAGGATTTACTTTAGTTGGTAATGCAATTCTGACGTGCAGATTAGGAGAACGACTGCAGATGGATGGAGCACCTCCAGTTTGTCAAGGTATTCAATAGTTCTTATGGTTACCTATTTCTAAAATATTTGCTTTATGTTTAACTTAATATAGGTAAGACTGAGAAAAATCTGTTTATATAAATAAGAAATATTTAACTGGAAACAATGCTATAAGTTTTATAACTCATATGTGCTATTTCATTTAGAAATAGTCCACTGTTTATCAGATTTAACTCTAAACATCTTTGATTCTTTCAAGGGCAAATTTTTCTGGTTTAGCATGAAGTCCATTCAACTTACTCCAATTATTTTGCTCTTCCGGGTGGGAATGGAGGTGGAGAGAAAGGGAAATCACTTAAAATAAAGGTTTCAATGTTGATTGCTTTTACTTAGAAAGAGCTTCTGATCTAACCACTAGACTCATTAAACTTTATCGAGTACCTGTTATATAATGAGGATCTGAGGAAAAAAACAAATAAACAAGCAGAGTAACAAAAAAATAAATTTTAAGTGGCCCTTGCTGTGGATGTGTCATGGAAAGGTGCTATGGCAGTCATACAGGGGATAGCAGTACAGTGTTTAGGGAAAGAGACCAGGAAGCTGTAGATGCATATAATTTTTAGCCACTTGTGTGGCAGGGAAAGCTTGATGGAAGCATTGTTCCCTGAGTCATGAGACACAATTCCAAATGACAGTGAGACTTATTCTGGTAGAACAGAGCTAGAGAGAGGGTGGTCTAAGGCGCAGATACATATGCAAAGATAGAGAAGTGAAAAACAACAGGGCATGGACTTCAAGGATTCACTACGTTAAAAGAGTAAGGCAAAGATAGACATTGAATGATGTGCTAAGCTGTGATGTTCAAAAGACATTTATTGTTCATTTGTGTAGCCCCTAGGCCCAGAACAGTGCCAAACACACAAGTATCATAAATGTTGATTAAGTTGAATACAATTGAGTATTTTATTATTTTTTCTAGCTTTTTTTTTTTTTTTTTGATTAATTCCTTCTTTGGGATTAATTCCTGAGAATACTGGAAATCTGTTTCCTGTGCAGTATCTTAGCTGCTATCACAAGTCTAAAGTAACTTCTGATTTTTATTCTAAACATATGATAATTGAAAGCCTTACAAGAAGATAAAAAGATTACAGGAGGATTTGATGGTAGCAAAAAGATAAGCAGGAAAGCAGGTTTGAGGGTATAAATTGGAGCCAGCGTGAGAATTTCTCATGGTCTTAATGCTGTTAGAACATCTTGAAGTTGGTTGAGAATTCTGAAGTCTATCACTTATATATTCCAGACATTTAGATGTCATTCATTCAGCTTTTTCCTTCATGTAAGGCTACTCTCTAGACCTTTAGAATTATGTAGTTTTCATATTCAGATATTTAGATACACAAATAGAGAAGACAGAGGCTCAACATTTGAAGGCTTATACATGGGAAAAAAAGTTGAGCAGACATGGGATATGTCAATGAGCCAATTATATAACTGCATTTCCGTCTTGACCCCAATAAAAACTACATTGTGAGCTCTTGGAGGGCAAGCTTCTTGTTCTTATATCTGAATCCCAATTCAATAAATTTTATAAAAATTAAAGTAAATATAACATTTAGATAAGCTAGATATTTTACAATTTTTTGTCTCAGACTTTCAATGTCTTATTCCCCAAATCAGAATTTCCCGTAGATTAGTAATTGAACTTATTCTGTCTGCTGTGGAGAATACAGAAAACAGAGTAAATTTTTAACCCTGATAACACTTCAGATACTAGCCAATAAAGTTATTAAATCATCCTTTAGAATGAGTTTATGTAGAGTTTTTCTATTAATTAGTTCACCAGGCATTTAAGCCAAAAAGCTGACTTTACATTTTTGTTTCATTGAGTTTATTACACAAGCTTGCTAAGAGAGTCATTTGTTTGGAATCGGCTAGAATTAATCTACATCGTTTTTAGTCCATTAAAAAATTTTTTTGTCTTTTCCTAAAAACATAGCAGTATCATTTTTGTTCTCTCTTCTTCTTTAGATGCTCTGTAGCTCTATGTGTCTCACTTAAAACATGGAAAATAATTCCAAATATGATTTTCTGTAGAGTTTGTTGTAAATGAAATCTAATGGATCCTTACATTTTCTGGTTTAAAAACATTGGCTCCAAGTGAATCTGGGAGACTTTGAGCACTTTAAACTTTCTGGCCATCAGTTTTCTCATATTTACAATGGGGATAAAAAGTCTACACATTTTTAAAGTTGTGATAAGAGAGAGAATGTACCAATGGTATTTAACAGTGTCTAACATATAGTTACAATCAACAAATATTTACTGTTATTCTAGGTGACTGTCAAGCTTCTTGCTATATGTTAGACAATGTGAGGAGAATATGTTAATTTGTGTATTTGTAGTAAAGTATATTGGATCGTACCACTCATTTCAATCTGTCGTAGCCACATATTTACTATGTTTTTGTCTTTGACTTATATATTCCATATTGTTTCCAGTCTTCAGGTTTATATTTTTCTTTTTTATGTATTTTTAAATTTTTTGAAAAGCAATTGTCAGAGTTCTCTTTTTAGGTGGAGAACAAATAACCTGATGCCAGTTATTCAATATTTTTAATCTCAAAATTATATCCATGAAGGAAAATCCTGGGTTGAAGTGAAGGAACTGAAGTAATATCCAAAAAAAAGTAGAAAATAGCTCTTAGCTTTATCTATACTATATTTTAAACTCTATTATATAGTCAGTTTTCAAAAAGTCATGTGTTAGTTCTGGCCAGTTTTCAAATAGTCTTTTCTTTTCAAGTTATTAACATGTTAACAGAGCAATCATAAGCTTCCATAATCCACTATGTTACTTACTCTTTTCTACCCCTATATTTGTTGGAGACTTTATAACTCAAAATATTTAATTGTCTTTGTACCTCGAACACTATGAATATATAAGTGCTTCATCTATTTATTATTTTCCAGAAACTACATTAGTAGTTTTCGGTCCTAACTCATTCAAATAAATATGGAAAAACAGGAATTCTTCTTAAAATGCTGCTCTAATTATTTTGAGAAACAATGCTGTTTAACTCCAAAATGAAAGTTAAAGTATAGTGGTTGAATTAGGAAATGGTATGGGATATATTTCTATTAACCAAATCATCAAAAATTATCTAGTTCACCCATTCGTTCAGTTGTCTAAATGTTTTTAGTAAGAACACTCAGCAGATAGTCCAGTCTAAGTTTAAAACTTGTTAGCAATTATGTTCATAAGACATTTTACTATGGCCATTATGCTATTCTGACAAATAGAAAGTTCCTCCTTATATTGAAGTAAATCCTGTTTGGTGCATATTGGTTTACTTTTGTACAATGGACCATACTAAATAATTCCAATATTCTTTTCACACCACAGAACTTCAAAATAAATTTGTAAGAGGTTAAAATGACATAATTTGAGTAAAAAGGGCTTGATCAACTTAGTCATACTCTTCATTCTAAATCCAAATTTAAGTAGATGTTCATAATTTTGGTCTGATACATAATGCAATTGAGGCCAACAACTAAAATTTGCTATATGTTGCAGGCTGTTAGATCATAATTATGTTGTTTTGTCATTATATAACACATTTTCTGTGTTTTTATAAGTGTTTATATATATGTATATATATATGTATATGATGTTAAAGCAGCGGGATTATTATTATATAAAATGAGTTTGTGCTTTGGGCTATATTTATGGCCTGGAGATGGTGTAAAGAGCTAAAAGGCAATGCAACTGGTGACCCAGAATTGTGTTAAATCGTCATGGTAAACGTATCCCTGATATCAGAAATGACTTTACCTGAAATGAATACTTTGAGAGAGGGCAGTTTTCTCTCTGAACCCACACACCTGAGTGAGTAGAAGGTTTAAGAGAGAAGAAAGTCATTTAAAAAGTAAGGAAAGAAAGAGGTAAGGCAAAGACATAGATAAGACAGGCAGAGGTGGGAGAACCTAAGAAGATTAGGAAAGGTTGGGAAAAATGTGAAGAAAGATGAGGAATTAAATGGCTTATATTTTATTTATGTATTTATTTATGTCCAGAAAGTGGTACATCTTCCATGTAATAAAAAATAAATCAATACTATAAATTTTTTGGTCATTCCTCCAGCTTTTGAATCATAAGTTTAATACAGCTTGTCTCTTCTAACAAATAATTCAATGTATCATCCTTATAGCTATTGAACATGAAAGCAGAATACTCAGTATCTAAAATACAGTTTTCACTGAGGCTCTAAAAAACTAGCACTATTTAATGGCATTTTTCTTTGACAGTGCTCTGTCCTGCCAATGAATTACGGCTAGATTCTACTGGAGTCATATTGAGCCCTGGATATCCTGACAGTTACCCAAATCTTCAAATGTGTGCGTGGAGCATTTCAGTGGAAAAGGGTTATAATATCACCATGTTTGTAGAATTCTTCCAGACAGAAAAGGAATTTGATGTTCTTCAGGTGTATGATGGTAACCAAGGGTTATATTTTTTGGATATTCATCAATTAAGTCCAAATGTTCTAATTATACATGTAAACTTTGAGTATAAACAGCTGCTTCTGTGAGTTTATCTTACAAATATTTTTAGAAGCATCAACATTAAATTTACTCCTATGCCATATAAAAATTATGGTTAGCTTCATTATTATTTTACAAATTATACATTGTTTAGCTATAGAATTAAAATGCTTAAAACAAACATTTTATGCTTTCAGTTATTGTTAATGAGGTAGATTGACAGTGAAGCAATTTATATTTAATACTATTCTAAAGATACAAAATACTAAAGATAAATGAGAATATAATTAGTTTTATCTAAATTGTTTTATTATCTTCCCAAAGGACCAAATATTCAAAGTCCAGTGCTTATTTCCCTCAGTGGGGATTATTCATCTGCTTTTAATATAACAAGCAACAGTCATGAAGTATTTCTTCAGTGGTCAGCAGATCATGGCAATAACAAAAAAGGATTTCGGATAAGATATATAGGTATGTAAAACTTTTAACTTCAGGACAGATCTCACTAGCATCTTCAGTATGATTATGATTAAGGAGCAGAGACATTACTCAGTCATGAATTCAAATCACAGCTCCTCCATTGATGGTTATTGGACAATTTACATAACCTCTCTATTTCCTATTGTAATGATAATAATTCTACATCCCTCATATGATTTTGTAAAATATTAAAAGCATTTAGGATACTTATAACTTATATAAGTCAGTTATAAATTAAACTGCAATTTTTAATACTTAAAAAAAAGATTTATTTTCCTGGAACTGACAAAAAATATTAATAGTGTTGCTCAGCTGTGTGTTATCTGAACTATTTAATAACTCCTTTAAATTACAGGTTTAAACAAAGGATAAACATACAGTGGTCAAAATCTTTGTTTTAATTTTTATCCATCTATTTGTGATACTTGCTAAAATATCTTAAATATTGAAAGAGAGGGTAACAAACACATCATTTGCAAGCTTTCAGTTTTTAAAAATCAGAAATGTTTTGTCATACTGCTTTTCCTTGCACGATATTTAGAAAGATGTAGGCTGGAAATTCTTTTTAATACCAAGGTGACATAGATTTTTCTATGTCTTCCTGTTTATAAGGTCTACTCATACTGAACCAATAAGGAATTTCTTGTTGAGTAAATGTACATAAATAGTCCTCCATTATGTGAAGGTTATGTTCCTTTTCTTAACTGCCCTTCTAAATCATGTCAGAGACCATTCTAAACCATGTCAGAGGCCATGGATATGTGCTCAATAGCAGAATCCCTTGGAATCAGTCAGCTGTCTCTTTCTATACCGTGTTCACACAATGCCTCCCAAATCATGTGTCATTGCTAATCAGTACAACTGAAAATTGCTTTTATAAATGTTTTATAAGCAACTCTGACACTATGATTCTGGTCATAGACAGATAAATTCTGAATTTCAGTTCTAAAATGTATACTCTTGAATTTTACTCATTTATACAAATTTAGAACTACATATAAAATGTATGAATAGAATAATTCTGTTCAATTCCTTTGATTTTAAAACTCTGAGATGATAGTTTGATTTTAATTTATTAATAATTTGTATTTTACACATTAGAATAACGTGTCACTGACAGCATATTACTACTATGTACATAATTGTATCCTACAATAAGTTTCTATTACATTGAAAATAATTTATTATGCAATCAAAGTAGAAGTGTTTTAAAAAATTGAAATGTGGCCAGGCATGGTGGCTCATGCCTGTAATCCCAGCACTTTGGTTGACTGAGGCAGGTGGACTGTCTGAGGTCAGGAGTTCGAGACCAGCCTGGCCAACATAGTGAAACCCCCTCTCTACTAAAAATACAAAAAATTAGCTGGGCGTGGTGGTGGGCACCTGTAATCTCACTTACTCGGGAGGTTGAGGCAGGAGAATCACTTGAATCCAGGAGGTGGGGGTTGCAGTGAGCTGAGATCGCGCCATTGGACTCCAGCTTGGCAACAAGAGCAAAACTTCTCAAAAAAAAAAAAAAAAAAAAAAGAAAGAAAAAAGAAATATAGGATATAACCAGTCATCTTGAAGAATTTTCATTATTGAGCTTATGTTTCTGTAATATGAACAATGTAAATGTCTTTTTATTAAAGTTTTGTCCAAATAGGGCATTTAAAAGTCAGCACATTAAATTCATGATACATAATATAAAAGAAAACTATTCAAATTAAACAATTATAAGCATTAGATTGACCGTGTTATAGACCAATCCTTGTTCTTATTATTTCTGACAAAGTTGGATATAAATATAATGCAAATACCACTTTTAGCCCTCAAGAACAGCTTGACATATTGAATATGTATTTTTGCCTTTAGAAATGACAGGTTATGACATATATATCCTAAGTCCAATTTGTTTCTTACTATTTACCCCCAAAGCCCCATTTTTCTCAGATGAATTCATTAAAGTTTCAAAAGGTAAATGGAACCTGCCATGCTGAATATTCTCAAAAGTACATATATATGAAAAAGCTATTTGACATTATCTGTTGGCATTTCAAACATCAGGAGATGAAAAACTTTTTTATTTTATTGGCAATTTCTATCATAATATGCAAATGCTCTTGACAGATTGGAAACCCTTTAACAGACTGGGAAAGAGGATTATGGAATGTGGGGGATTATTTTAGACATCAACCAAAATGAAATGTATGACCTAACATGATAGAAGTGTCTGGATATAACTTCGAAGTGACATGTAAACGACATGCTCTAAAATATTGCTACCAAGGCTGTGGCATTTAGGTCCCCCAAATGACAGGAAATGCAGTTTCCAAAATTCAATTAGATATTTGTTGGGCTTTTGAACCTCCAGGGTGTTTTGAAAATACATTTCAATTCAGAAGACATTTTAGGTGACAATATAAATTGGAAGAAAGCTCAGAGTTAATTATGTCTCCCAAAAGTTATGTCAGTAGATTATTTTCAAAAGAGGATAGAGCACAATATGAAGTTCATATGAATTAAAATTTATATACATGACCACTGACCTACTTTTAAGCACTAGTCACTGTATAGGTATTTATCACTTTGGGTAATAACTTCTGGGTCATTAATTAAACAGCATTTTTTTTTTTTTCTTTTGAAAAGCTTTCTACTGTAGTACACCAGAATCCCCACCTCATGGATATATTATCAGTCAGACAGGTGGGCAGCTTAACAGTGTGGTCCGTTGGGCCTGTGATCGAGGATTCCGACTTGTTGGAAAAAGCAGTGCTGTGTGCAGAAAGTCTTCCTATGGGTATCATGCGTGGGATGCGCCGGTCCCTGCCTGTCAAGGTGAAGTATATTATGCCAAAATGAACAAAAACATTAATATGAAATTAGCACCATTTAACTTTTTCATTTGGATCACTCGGAAGCATATTGTGAACTCTTTTCGTAAAAATAAGGCATAACATCGCAGAATGATACATTCCAAGGGAAAGATACATAGTGTTTTATAATTCTTCATTATTGTTATTCAACTTATATGCCTTGACTTTTGCCCCGTGTATGCATACTTTATTCATACATCCTCCATTCCAGTTACTTTGTTGTCATACAATTATTGAAACGGAGAGGGAGACTGAGTTAGTGTGAAGTCTACAGAGAGGTAATAGAGAATAAGAATGGGCAAGTACACTGAAGACTAAGTTTCACTCTTAGCATGCAAAATTTGCTCTCACAGCAACAAATTTAAAAGAAAAATGTAACCCACCACCTGGTTATTTTTTTCTTCAGTGGTACAGATAGCACAACAGAGATATCAGAGATATGTTTTTAATTTTTCTTTGTATTTTGTCAAAAATCGAGGCACTGAGCATTATATCATGCCGCAAAAAGAATAACAAGCTTGTTAATCAAAAAATGGCATGTTTTAGAGTTTTTGATTAAGACTTGTTTTTATGGGAGGCTGAGGCCAGAGAATGACTTCAACCCAGGAGGCGGAGGTTACAGTGAACTGAGATTGCAACACTGCAATTGCACTCCAGCTTGGGCAACAAGAACGAAACTCGGTCTCAAAAAAAAAAAGGCTTGTTTTAAATAGTAGTTGAGTCTCTTACCTAAGGGTAGCCATAGTCATAAAGACAAGTTCAACATCAGCTACATAGAAAAGTTAATGTCATTGGACTTTGAAAATTTTAAAATACTTAATTCATTACATTATTTTATCAAGAAGAAACTTAATTTTGTATTTTATTTAACTCTACTCATCATGTAAATATACAGATAGCAACTTTGAACTCTCACATGAAAAAATGCAGGATACTCTAGGTTAATAAATAAGAAGTCTTATTAGCTATTTTTTGGTGGGCATTTATAAAAAACAAAAAAAAAGTAAGATAGGTAATTAAAATTTAAAATCAACCATTAGCAATTTAAAATTGACTAAGGAATAGGTATTACCAGGCACTTGAAATGGCTTCTTTTACCTATTAGAGTGCAATTTGTAATTCATAAAAAGATAGCTTTCAAAGGCATATGTAAACAAATTCAAAATGAAAGAATTATTGTTTCTTGTGTTGATGCAAGGAAACATTAATCACTTATTAGGATTCTGGGAAGCACCATTACCTTAATGGGTTGTCAACACTGAAGGCATTTACTTCATGTGAAATAGATACATTTTAATAACATATTAAAATAACTGCTTTCCTTCGACTAATGAATAGCAGGAGTATTTATAGTTTCTTAGTATTAACTAATTTCCCAGAATTAGTTTGGGAAAGAATTTTGATCCCAAATTTCATAATAGAATTAAAAAATATAAAATAAGCTTATATTATATATATTTTAAATAACCATTAAAATGCTCCAAATTTTATTTTTTTAATTTTAAACTTTTGTATTTTAGTTACATAATGGTTGATTTTATTTATATTTATATACACACATACACATACACACCTCTATGTGGCACATATATAATTCTTAGGAAACATTTTGTGAGAATAATTGACTATCATGTAAAATAAAAATACCCCATGCTTTCTGAAATTTGAAATTGCTTTGTAGAATTAGTGCTATAATTTCATTGAAATTTACTTATGGAGTCATTTTTTCAATGTCCTTAATTTAAAATTATTTTACAATTTGAATAGGAAAGTTGAAATATAGTTTAAAAATGAGATGTTTGGTAAAGTAAAATGATAAAATATATGTAAATCATGCAGTCATTTCCAAAAATTTATCTTTTCTAATTGTTAAAACAGAAAAAGATTATGAAAAAATATTTACAGGATATGACCTCTACTTGGACATAACTAATTGAAATGAAATGTTTATATGTCATTTGGAAGAGCTATTTGCATAATACACCTTTTATTTCAAAATTATTTTGCATTTTTCAGTCATTTTTCTTTTTCTTGCTTCTTAGGTCTTCTTATACATCCTTACTTTTGAGCTATAAAGTTACACAATGTGAGCATAAAGGTAGAAAATTAGTCAGCTGTATCTATTTGGGTTTGGTCAGGTGTTTTATTTATTTTTGTTCTCATCAAACAACCATTTATTGATCCCCCCCTCCCAAAGATGAACCATCCCCATGCATACAATTAAGTATTATGCAGTGTTCTGTGGAAACTCACTTTGTATTCTCTGTCTTACTTTTAATTTGTGATTTCCTGAGAGTTGTATAGACAACTCTCTTTTACAACCACTCAATTATGATGACTTTTCTTCTGAACTGGATTTATTTTCTTTCTTTTCTTCTTTTAAAAAAAATTAGTTGAGAAGTTAAATTATAAGCTATCCATAGGCACAGGAATTGTCCCATTATTTTGGTACATTGTCTCTTTTTAGCTCTAAAATGTAACCATGTTTTACTAAACATATATGTGGAATCTATACTATTTAACTATACCTCTTTTTACTTTGACCTAGATTCAATCTATACTACACCAACAATGAATAGTTAATTTTTAAAAATTGGTAAATACATGATCTTTGGCAGGGAGATTGTGTATAACAACTTGAAATTCCCAAAAGTTCTAAGTGAAAATGTAAACATTGCTTTAACAGACATCAGGAAACCATTTACTTTTCAACACTATTTTAGAGGTTCTGTAATTAGAAAGCAGGGATAATAACATGATTATATGAGATTGCATATACAATTTAAGTCAGCATTACAGCTTTTCTGTTCATAATTTACAGGTTACTAAATTACAAAAGATCAGCTATTCAGCAGTAGGGATTCTGCCATTCAGTTTTGACAATTTTGTATAGATTTCACTGAGGTTTTTCATTTTATATTTAATTCAAATGGGTTAATGAAAATTAAGCAGCAAAATGGTAGATTTTATAAGAGAAGTGGAAACAATTTTTGGTTGAAATGGAAGGTGGGTGAATAGTACATAGCATTTATAATATTTAAACTAAACTCATATCTTTCTGTACTTTATTTCTTCTGTTATGAGAGAAAATATAAATCTGTAATTCTTTGTATGAAACCTGTAAGCTAGATATCTTTCATAATACAGAAGCCTTCTTACTTTATAACAATAATGCAATACATATGTCAGATATTACATAACTCTAATTGGTTCTAGGACGACATTCATATTCAAATACATTAGTCTTTCTGTGGAGATACATATAAATATGTACTCTGAGTGTGATACATAAAGATACAGATAGGCCAGGTGCAGTGGTTCACACCTGTAATCCCAGCACTTTGGAAGGTAGAGGCCACTGGACTGCTTGAGCCTACGAGTTTGAGAGCAGCCTGGCCAACATGTGTCTACAAAAAAGTACAAATATTAGCTAGACCTGGTGGTGTGTGCCTGTGATCCTAGATACTCAGGAGGTTGAAGGTAGGAGGACTGCTTGAGCCCAGGAGGTGGAGGCTGCAGTGAGCCAAGATCCCACCACCAACTCCAGCCTGGGAAAAAGAGTAGGACCATGTCTCAAACAAACAATTGGCCAGGTATGGTGGCATGCACCTGTAGTCCCAGCTACTAGGGTGCTGAGGTATAAGTTTTGCACTCCAGCCGAGTGACAGATTGAGACCTCCGTCTCCAAAAAAAAAAAAAAAAAAAAAAAAAAAAAGAAAAGAGAAAGAAAGAAAGAAAAATCTGACTTTAATTGAGGTATTGCTACCGAATATATACTTTGAAAGATATGTATATATTATTTGAAAGATTATGTGGTTTTTCTTTTTTGTAAATGCCAATTGTGTACTTATAGGGCAAAAATGGTAAAAAATCAATTTTAGGGGATTTTTCTGTAGTCTTTTAAAGTTTTAAGGTATAAAATATCTTATATACAACAAACTAAACGAATATAAAATTTTACATTATTATTACATCATAGTAAAACTAATTTTCACCTAAATCAAATGTATTGTAGATAAAAATCAAGACATCTAAGACACATCAGTGAAATTCAGGAAGATCCTAACTAGGTTTTTAAGACAGTAAGTCCTGGCCTTATATTTATTAAACATATCCAATATACACGATACTTTGTGGATGGTGTCCCAGCTCATAGATTTTGGCTGTTCCTAAGACAGAAATAGACAGCTTTCAGGTAAAATAAATCTATTTGCTTTATTCCTGGCCAAAATGATGAGCATATTGGATGCCACTCTCTTTAAAATATTTAATATTTATCTGTCAAATTGAATTAATCAAACTTCCTATATGATGGTCCAGTCATGGGCTTGCATTAGAGATACTCTTTACCTAACTTGCGTTCTCATATAATCCATATGAATGCTGATAACCATACAGATGATAACTAGAAACTAAGTAAGAAACCAAGAAATAAAGCATTAACAATGTATGGATTCATCAATTTGTAAGCATTACTAAATAAGAGTTTGGAATAACTTATTCAAAATTTATGGTTCAGAGAGTATTTCTTTGAGATATTCTGAGATTGTTTCAGAGGAATAAAAAAAAATCCCAATTAGTTTTGCATGTTTTACAGTTCAGCAGACTTACCTAATAAATTAAACATTTTTCTGTTTATATGATTTTGCATGTGTGTATTTATTCTAGCAATTTCCTGTGGGATTCCTAAAGCTCCAACAAATGGAGGAATACTAACAACAGACTACTTGGTAGGAACGCGAGTTACTTATTTTTGTAATGATGGATATCGATTGTCATCCAAGGAACTTACCACAGCTGTATGCCAATCAGATGGAACATGGAGCAATCATAACAAGACCCCTCGCTGTGTTGGTATGTGTGTCAAGGGAATTTCATCACTTGTTCTTCTTTTGGTATTTTATATGATCTGAAATTTTATGTATTGTAGAATTGTAAAAAACAATCCCTAAACTGAAATGTGATGTCTAAGACAGAAATAAAAGTTAAGTAAGCTATCTTGTACCATGAAGTACTAGAAGAGAGTACAAGGACTTTTCAATCATTTTTGAAAACCTCAGAATACTTATGTCCAAAAAGGCACTTTTATTTTATACAATAAAGTTTTATTTTTTAAAAAGTCATCCTTTAGTCAACATGTGTTTTCAGTACATAATCCCTTGAGAAAAATTTTTAAAGATTGTGTTAATAAAATGATACTTTGATATATTGCACTCTGAGTTTTATAAGGATAAATAATGTTGCAGAAATTATCCATAACTTTAAACTTTTGTTGATATTCTTCTGGTTACTTACACTTAGAAGAGTTCCTATTGCTGTCGCTATTACTTCACTAGGTAAATAAGTTTACATAATGATAAGACATTAATTCTGGTAAAGATTTGGTAGCAAAAAAAAAATAGAAAATGTTGATTTAAATAAATTAGTGAATTTTCTCTATATTTCAATTATTTTTTTCTCATTTAGTACTAACATTTCCACTTAGCTGTGATTTCATTTAAAATGAAGATTGTTCAATTGTTTGCACTCTCAGATAGGTACCTAATAAGGCTTTGATATCATGACTCTTGCATAAAAAGGTTATTCTCATCAAAAAAATTTACTCAAAATATAGTCTTTTCTAAAGTTATAAAGAAATAAGGGAGTAGAGGTAAGCCAACAATTGGGATTCTAAGTAGGTAGAATAATAAGTACAAGACTGAATTGTGAAACCATTGAGTGTGTTCAAGAACTTCCAGCAATACCATATAACTAGGGGAATGGAAAATATCAACATGCAAAAGAAATAAAGAACAAATGCTAGAGGACCTTGTATAGTGCAATAGTAAGCGAATTAAGGCAGTGGAGATGTAAAGAATGGCATAGACGTTAAGATATAGTGATTTGTTAGCACTTATACCCTTTGGTTTTTGTATAGTTGTTACATGTCCAAGCATCAATTCCTTTACCTTGGAACATGGAAGATGGCGAATTGTGAATGGCTCCCATTATGAATACAAAACGAAGGTAGTTTTCAGCTGTGACCCTGGTTATCATGGACTAGGTCCTGCTTCCATCGAATGTCTTGCTAATGGTACTTGGAGTTGGAGAAATGAAAGACCATATTGCCAAAGTAAGTATAACTTTGCTAAACTTATCTCATAAGCTATGTTTGGTTATTAAATTGTTTGAATCAGTTCCTTTTACAAACACACTAGATCAATAATTAGATGACATTACTAATATGGCCATTTATTCTCATTACATTTTTAAATTTTCTAACTATGTTTCTATGTATTAGTAAATACTTTTCTAACAAAGAGAAAAGCATAGACTTTGAATTAAGAAATCTAGTGTTTGAATTGTAGATCTATTACCTACTTGAACAATGAAGTACTGTTTACTTACTACTTGACATATACTGCTTTTAGTCCTTTACATGTTTTATACTCATTTGGTTAAAAAAAAAAAAAAAAAAAAAAAAAACCTTTGCCCCAGATGTAATCATTCTATTAAAGTCACGGAGCCTATAAATGATAGAGAAATGATATTTGACCAAGTAGTCTGACTAAAACCCTTGACTTTTTGTCATGTTATATCATATTTATTTTCTCTGATTCTAAATTCTAAAACTAGAAAATCTTAAAACTAGAAGATTATGACACCTGTCGTGTAGAGTTACTGCAAACATTTAATGGTATGACACAATTGAAATACCAGCTATAACCACATCCTCAATAAATACTATTGCATCAAATTGAGCACTTAAGGCATTTTATTTCCACACATTTTAATAATATAAATGGCCAGTATCTAATATACATAAGCTAACAGAACATAGGATATTCAGGTGAAATACCTTGAACTTCCTTTCTTACTTTTATTTATTGTCTATTTTGTTTCAGGAAATATGCTAGGTGAAAATTCAGCCGTTTAATTAGTGTCTAACACAACTCTATTGTGTATATTGTTTAGAGACCCATGATTTATAAACAAACTAATAGAGAGATCAAAAGTCTACGTAGGGTTATTATGATTAAGAAGTTTAACATAGCAGACAACTATGTTATGTGTAATAAGTACACAAGTATCTGATATTATTTTATTTATGAATATTCACTGATTTGAAATTTATTTTTTGAATCTCTATATCAGTATAGAATTTTTTGGTTGCCCTTTGTTCCAAGATAATCATATTAATGAATTAAATTATTAAAATATATTTCAAAATTATATTTAATATTGTAAAAATATGCCATCATCTGTATTTCTATTTTTTGTTCTTTTTTTTTGAGAAAGAGTCTTGCTGTGTTTCCCAGGCTGAAGTGCAGTGGTGCGATCTTGGCTCACTGCAACCTCTGCCTCCCAGGTTCAAGTAATTCTGTCAGCCTCTGCAGTAGCCATAATTACAGATGCCCACCACCACGCCTGGCTATTTTTTTTCTGTATTTTCAGTAGAGATGGGGTTTCACCATGTTGGCCAGGCTGGTCTGGAACTCCTGACCTTAAGTGATCTGCCCTCCTCAGCCTTCCAAAGTGCTGAGATTATAGGCATGATCCACTGCACACAGGCTGTATTTCTAAATTTTTGTATAAGTCCTCCAAGTTTTCTCTGGCTGCAGACTCCTTGTTTTTCCAAATTATTGTTTAAAAAGAATAATTTGTTTTTAAAGGGCACGTGGATAGGAATATTTCAAAGAGCTAGGTAATTATTATCTACAACAGAAACACTAATTTAATCAGCTTTCAACAAATGTTTGTCTCGTTCTATTGTGTTAGATTCTTTATTATGTAGAATGGTTTAAATGATAAGATTGGATTACTGCCTACAGGTAAGAATGAGGGAATGGCAAGGGATTTAGGAATTGCAATTGGTTGAGAAAAATAAAAGAATAGTATTTTTTCTCCAGTCTTCCGTTTAATCATCCTTAAAATGAAAATAATATAAATATTAGAATTAATAATAATATTAGCATATCAATAATATTAATATCCACCTCAAATGATTTTTTGGGTGGATAAGCTCAAAACCATCAGTACATTTTAAATTTAATATGCAACTCTTGGAAGTTTGCAAGTTTTCTAATTCTCTACCTGACAGCTATCTAAAACTTAATACTGAAAGCCTAGAGAGTTTTTTTGAGCATTACACAAATGAAAACACTAATAATAGCACCAAATATATAATATGTGCCCAATGAACATGATCTGTTTTGTTTTTATGCTAGAATGACATAAAAATTTGTGGTCTTCAAATATGAGTAAGTCATAAGAGATGCTATATGACCTGGCAAGCCTGTTAAATTTATTTTCTTCAATTTTTTATAACTTACAAAAAAAGATGAATTATATCTAATGGATCTCATGAAAATCAAATACTTTACATGTAAAACTCAAACTACAGAGTTCTTGACAAAAATCATATTGTAATTATTAATTTAATGTTGGTTTAGATATGAAGAAACTTTGGTTCAGGTAAGTCAAAGGGCTTGCCTAAAGGTACCTGATAAGATTTTGGATTAATGAATCATCATCTCTTTAAACTTGTGATGTTTTTCGTCCACTATAGCCAGGTTGACTAAAATAAAAATGCAAAAAACAAAAGCAAAAACAAAAACAAACAAGTAAAAAAAAAAAAAAAAAACCTTTATATCTCTGTTACTTAGAAGGTTCTATGGAAACTTAAAGAGGATAAATTTTACATTATGTCATCTCTTTTCTCCATACTTTCACACTGATTCAAACATGTTTTACAAATGCCAATTTCCTTTGTAAATACATCAAATCATAGGAAGCTCAAAATGTTCAAAGCATAGTTTTGTTATAAGTGCAGCTTGACTATATATCTTTAAGGGTTTTTATTTATTTATCATTTTAAAGTTATTTCCTGTGGAGAACTACCTACACCTCCAAATGGAAATAAGATTGGAACTCAAACTTCATATGGCTCAACAGCTATCTTTACCTGCGACTTGGGATTCATGCTTGTGGGCTCTGCTGTAAGGGAATGCCTTTCCTCAGGTCTTTGGAGTGGATCTGAAACCAGATGCCTAGGTACAGATTTTTAATTTGTTTTTACCAAACTTCCCCCTGCCCCTCACCCTTGAAAGGAGGCATCTCTTTTTCCCTAGTATGAGATACTAATTTATATTCATTCAGTAAGGATGTTAAAAACCAGAAAATACTTATCTTTAAAAATGGCTCATGATAGAAAAGCTACTAAACAGAATAATCAGATAGCATTCCTAGTGAAATCAAAGGAGATTTCATGGTGAAAACTAATTGCTGAAAATTGTATGCCTGCTTACTCAGCTGGGTTAATCGCTGTAGCTATTAACTCATTCTAAACCATAGTCAATTCTTCCTTCACCTATTTGCTTAAGGTAATGACTGAAAGATAAACAATGTAATGTCTACATTTAAGCCCCTTTCTCCCTTTTTATTTCATAAGATTTCAACATGCGTAAAACGAATTTCTATTAAAATTTTAAAAATTTATTTTTTGAACCTGATTTTAGACAATTAGGATGTTTTCCCCTTAGAGTTCCCTGAATTTCTTATAAAAATCTTCAGGTAAAGAAACTGAACTAGTTCATTCTTCTTACCTTGCCTCTTTTGAATGCTTTATCTCCTTTTTCAAAGATTTCAACAATTTATCTAATATTAAGAATAGTATGATTTATGATATTTATGCTTTATTTTTTCTAAAATTATTTCAAGATCTACAAGCAAATATTAAATTATGTAATAATGAAAATTTTTCTAATAATTATTCACTTATCTGTTGGAAGCAAGGCAAGATCTTTTTGTTTACTAATTTAAAAATTGCTGATTATCATGAATAGAGTACTGCAAAATTTGTCAGTGTTTTTGTCTTTAAAATGTTACTGTTTAAGAATATGACACATGGCAGAAAAGTCTATACTTACATATTGTGTGGCTAATAAGCTTGAAAATATTCATAGAAATATAATCATTGTTTGAAATTTCAAATGGTATAGTTGCAAGTTTTGGTTAAAATGTCTTTTTTCCCCTTCTCAGGTACATTTGTTAGTAGTTATACTTGGAAGCCCAGAAACAATTTCTTTATAAGAGCACACATACTTGAATATACACAGGGAGCTCCTGAATATACACAGGGAGCTCCTGAGCCCCTGGGGTCGTTAACGGACCAGGCCCTGGCTATGAGATGGAGTTCCTCTCAGACTAGGGTCTTTCCTCTTCCTCTTTAAGTCTCACCTAGACAGAGCAGAGCATTGAGGCTAAGAGTCATGTTGTCTCCCACTGGTCAAGATTGGGCAGATGGATGAGGCCACTTATTTTCTGCAATGACTATTGAAGAAAACAGAAAATAGTTAATGAGTTAAATGATTATGTATTACTATGTGATTATATAATCAAATACAAACTCAAAAAACTAAAAAATCTTAATAGTTTTTAAACTGATTTTGGTTGTACTAATTTTAATTACAGATTATTTAGTTTACTTATGCATTTTTAAGTAAACTTAGTTTACATATAAATTTTTAAATTTATATATAGTTATATATGAATAAATATATATTTATACATACTCCAGTATTTAAATTATATATTACATGTATCTTTAAATAATTAAACATTTATAAATAAATATATATTTTAAATACTATATTTAAATGATATATAATTTAAATACTACGTTTAAAATATTTAAAGATATATTAAAATATTTAAAATGAACTATATTTAAAATATAGTTAAAATAAAACTAAATTTTAAAAGTATTTAAAATATGCATATACATTTGAAAATACTATATTTTATGGCTATATGCTCTCATGAATTGTTATTATGTATTATATATTATTTAATATTGTATATACTATGTGGTTTTATTCACCTACTTAGAATCTGGATTCTGTTCTCTGGAAAGACAGGGCATAACAAGAATATTTATAAGAAAATATTGCCTCTTAGTCTAAGGCGACAAGATCATCCATTGTAGAGAATATAGTGTTGATATACAATGAAATGCAAAAGGATGTTGGTAAGAGGAAAGTACAGTTACCAGACAAGCAAATCCTAGAATAGTACATTGTAAATTGAGCTTAGGGATCCATTCTTCTCAACTAGTTTGTGTAACCCCAGACACTTTTAGCTTAGAATGGCCATGAGAATGTGCTTATTGTTTCTCTAAGTACAGTGCATTTATTCCTGCCTCCCTAGTATTTTATTATGAAGTTTTCAATTAAAGGAATTGACAGTGAACACCCATATGCCTACCACCTAATTCTACAATTAGCATTTTTTCTTATTTGCTTATCATATATCTATCCATATTTCTAGGCCTCCATCAATCCATTAATTTATTTTTTGATGCATTTTGAAATAACTTGTAAATATCAGTATACTTTGTTGCCAGATATTTAAGCATGCATACCATTAGCTAGAGTTCAATATTTGTTCAAAGTTGTTTTTTTTTTCAACTCTGGCAAAATTTATATATAGTAAAGTACATAGACTGTAAATTCAGTTAGATTAGTTTTGACAAATGTATACATGCATGTAACTAAACCACTGTAAAGACATAGAATATTGCCATTACCTCAGAAAGTTTTCTTATGCCCCTTCATGGTCACTGTGCAACTCTCCTCCTCCATAACCTGAGGCAGTAACTATTTTGATATTTTCACCATATATTAGTTTTCCCGTTCTAGACATTAATTAAATTGAATTGCAAATTGTGCACTCTTTTGTATAAGGCTTCTTTTATTCTCTTTCATCTATGCTGTTGTGCATATCTGTAATTTGTTTCTTTTATTGCTCAATAGGATTCCATTGTACAAATACGCCACACTGCAGCCATTCTGTTTTTGATAGATGTATGAGCTGTGTCCAGTTTTATTCTATTATGAATAAAGCTGCTATGAATGCTCATGTAAAAGCTTTTTGTGGACATATGCTTTCATTTCTCTTGAATACTCAGGAATAGAATACATGTGGGAGAGTTCTAGTTGCCTCCCATTCTCTCCAGCATGTGATGTAGCAACTTTTTCATTCTATCCATTCTGTGGGATGCATAAAGGTATCCTATGGTATTTTAGTATTTTTTTTTTGTCTTAGTGAATATTAATGTTAAGCACAGTTTTTCATAGGCTTATTGGCTATTTGTAAATTTTCCTTTGTGAAGTGGTAAAGTATCTTATATTAACTTGCCTTTTTATTATGAATTGTAGGAGTTCTGTACATATTCTTGTTACAAGGCCTTCATCATTATGTGTTTTATAAGTATTTTATCTTATTCTGCGACTTGCCTATTCATTTTTTAATAGCATCTTTTGACAACCACACATTTTCAAGTTTGGTAAAGTCTGTTTGTTTTACTTTCTCTTTATACTAGAAGCTTTATAGTTTTAGCTTTAACTTTTGTATCTCCAATATTATTTTTAATTTGTGTGTGTTATGTAGTAGCATTGAGGGGCTTTTTTACTTGCTCTTTGTATCTTGCACTATTTGTTGAAAAAACTTGATAATAATTATTGAAATGATGTATGTAAATCCTCTAAATTTGTTCATAACTTTCAAAATCACTTTGGATAGCATAACACTTTTCAGTTTCAATATCAATCTTAGAATTAGTTTATCAAACTCTACAAAGAAATTCTGGCGGGATTGAACCATACATCAGTTTGGGGAAAATTGGCATCTAAAAACATTGAGTCTTCTGATCCATGAACATAGTACATTTGTTTGGGTCTTTACTTTTTTCTTTTTTTTTTATAGCAACATTTTGTATTTTTAGCATAGAATATGCTATTGCTAAATTTATTCCCCAGAATGTTTAACTATTATAAGTAAAAAGTAAAATTTTTCTTTTTTTTGTTTTTTAGATAGAGTCTTGCTATGTTGCCCAGGCTGGTCTTGAAATTGTGACCTCAAATGATTCTCCTGCTTCAGACTCCCAAAGTGCTGGAATTACAGGCATAAGCCACTGTGCCCAACTAAAGTTGTTTATCTAAATTACATTCTCCAATTATTTGCTGTTAGCATATAAAATACAATTATTCAAAATATTTATCTAATATTCTACAACTTTTCTAAATTCACTTACTAGTTTAAGATATTTTAAAAATATAGTTTCCTAAATATTACCTGAGTATAGAATAGTTTCACTATTTTGTTTCCCAACATTATGCTGTTTTTTAGTATTGCACTGGAGGTTTCTTTTTTTTTTTTTTTTTTTTTTTTTAACAATGTCTTTATTGGGTTGAGAATGTTCCCTATATTCCTAATTTGTTGCCATTTTTTTTTATCATGAATAGGCACTGCATTTTCCTATATGCTTTTTCTGCATCGATTGAAATAATTACATAGAATTTTTTCTCTTTTATTATGTCAAAATTACAGTGGTTAATTTTTCATATTTAGCCAAATTTCATTTCTGAGTAAATCCCAGATAGTCATTATGTATTATCATTTATATGTCACTAGACTGATTTTCTAAAATTTTGTTAAGGAGATTTGTATCTTTGTTTATGAAGTACTTTGGTCCTTAATAATTATTTAAGGACTTTGGTCCTTTAAATTTTTTTTTTTTTTTCAGGCTTTACTATTGGGGTTAATGGTTACTTTATAAAATAAGTTCAAAAGTGATTTTTTTTCTTCTCTATTTTCTAAAAGAATTTGCGTAACAATTATTTTCCCCCTGAAAAGCTTGAATTTCCCAGAAAAAAAAAAAAAAAAAATCTGTGGGAAGAGTTTTGTTTAAGAATTCAAGTATTTTAATAGATAAAAACTATTAATAGTTTTCTATTTTTATCTTGTGTTAGTTTTAGGGCAAGTTATAATTTTCACAGAACTTTTTCTTTTTTTCTGAAGTGTTAAAATGTATTGGCATAAAGCTGTTTTTAGCATTCCCTTATTCTTTTAATTTCTTGAGGGTTTATAGTGATATCACTTCATTCATTCCTGTTACTGACAATTTTATTCTCTCCTTTTTGGCGTTAATAGGGTTAGCTGAGAGTTTAATAATATTGTTGCTATTTTTAGAGAAAGAAATTTTACCTTAGTTAATGTTCTCTGTTGTTTGTAATTATCTTAAATATTTACTTCTGTCTACTTACTTTGGCTTTATTTTTACATCATTTTGCTCCTTGCTTCTTCTTCTTAACATGTTTTACGTCATTGCTTATATATCTCTATTCCTTCTACTAAAATCACTGAAACTTATAAGTTTCTTTAATAAGTAATGTTTTATCTGTACCTTCAAATTTATATGTGTATATATATATTTTTTATTTTTATTTTTATTTATTTATTTATTTTGAAATGGAGTCTCGCTCAGTCGCCCAGGCTGGAGTGCAGTGGTGCGATCTTGGCTCACTGAAAGCTCCGCCTCCTGGGTTCACGCCATTCTCCTGCCTCAGCCTCCGGAGTAGCTGGGACTACAGGCGCCCGCCACCACACCTGGCTAATTTTTTTGCATTTTTAGTAGAGACGAGGTTTCACCGCATTAGCCAGGATGGTCTCCATCTCCTGACCTCGTGATCTGCCCGCCTGGGCCTCCCAAAGTGCTGGGATTACAGGCGTGAGCCACGGCGCCCAGCCTGTATTTTCATTTTTACACATTGAGATATTTTATAATTTCTTCAAGACCTAAGTGTCACTAGACATGTATCTTCTTTTAATTTCCATGTATTTGTTGTTTTGCTAAGTATTCGATAGTTACCTTTATGTCATAGAGTTATAATTGAATTATTTGTGACTTGCTTGGAAGTCATCTTTAAAAGTTTACTAATGTTACACATGTATATAAACATACAAATAAAACAAATCACAGTATTAAAAATATTGCTTCATAACCCATTTCAGCGGGTCATTGTGGAACTCCAGAACTGATTGTGAATGGTCAAGTCATTGGAGAAAATTATGGATATAGAGACACAGTTGTATATCAATGTAATCCTGGTTTTCGATTGATTGGTTCTTCAGTGAGGATATGCCAACAGGATCACAATTGGTCTGGTCAGCTTCCATCCTGTGTGCGTAAGTAAGCATGGCAAAAGCAATTAGAAACCTCTGGTCTTTGAAACAATTCTAGTTTTGGTTAGGCAAGATGAATATATAGATTATGTTGTTATATATGTCAATATAAAGTAAATTTCCACAATCCAATTTGATACTGCTATGCAAAAACCCTTTAAAGTGGAAAGTGTTCAAGAGAATTTCAGTTATATTTTATCAGGAAGACAATAAATTAAATTTAACTCTTCCCATATTTAATATAAATATATGATATTGATAAATTAATATTCTTATATGGAAGATACATTCTCAACACATTTGTAATTCTAAGGATTTAAATTTCTAGAGACCACTGTGTAGCAGTATCAAGGTTTGCTACGATGTGATACTACAGAGCTTTTTATAGTGGAAAATATTTTGGATAAATATTATCTAATAATTATGATGCTATTGCTATGACATCAAAATTATAAACTAATGAAGCACAGTGGGGAAAATATTATCATTAGGCACGACATGAAGAACCTTTGCTCTCATTTCAGGTCCTCTGATGATTATGTGTGCTAATGCAATGTTTAATCTCTCTGGGTCCTAATTCCCTTATATAGAGAGAGTGCGGTTGAAGATGTTTATCATTATGTCATCTTTTAATCTCAAAATGCATTGCATTTTTAAATATATCAAGATTACACATATGTAACATAGTTATATTCTGTCTGAAAAAAAATTAAAAATTATGAGGATGCAAAGGCATGTGAATGATATAATGAACTCTGGGGACTAGGGAGAAAGAGTGGGACGGGAGTGATGGGTAAGAAATGACACATTGGGTACAGTGTACACTGCTCAGGTGATGGGTACACCAAAATCTCGGAAATCACCACTAAAGAACTTATCCATGCAACTAAACACCACCTGTTCTTCAAAAACTATTGAAATAATTTTTTAAAAAAGCAGATAAGAAAGAAAATAAATAAAAATTTATTTTAAAGCACTATTTACACTATTTTAAAATTTGTACAAAACATATGAATATATGTAATTTTAGAATTATTTTAAAAAGATCTCACCAGTTCAACATATATCCATGTGATCTTTTAGGGTAATTAGATATGAATTCACACATGAAGAATAAAGTATATTTTGAAATAGTATCTTTTTATTATAATTTCTTAAATATACCTGCTGTGCTTTGTGGTTTTAATGGATCTCTTCCTATATGTACGTTGTGGATTTGGCCATTGTGCACTTATTATGACTGCTATATTATGAAAATAAAAGTAGAGCTGAAATAAAAAGTAGAGCTAATGATAACTCTAGTACATCTCAGAATCCCCAGAAGTATTTAGTGTTTCAGATCACAATCGATCCTGCTTTGGATCTTAAAGTCAACTACATTTTTCTTATATTTTTCTCCTGATAATTTCCATCTCCAGATACTGACATTTATATTAAAATTATTATCAGTAAATAAGTACTGAAAATATGTTGTAATTATAACAGGATCATAGGATAAAGATTTTGGAAGTGTCAGATAAACAATACGTGGGACTTTTAGTATGCGTTCACAGGAAAATCTCACTTTATCTGTGACCAATTGCACCTATACTTATAAATTCAGTCATTATACTGTTTTGATCCAATCTACAGAAATGTATAGAAATTCTAGTTTCATGGTTATGATAATAGGATAATAGAATATCTAGCTAACAATGAAAGTCACTTACCTAAGACACATCCATACAGCCCCACACACAGATTGATTGTCTGATGATTTAAAGACAGCAATATCCTGCTTGTGTCTGCTCTAGATATGTTCTTATTCATTTACATTCAAGCATAGTCAGTTAATACCACTGTTTTTCTTGTTGAATAATTGAGGCTATAAATGAGAATTGGCCCTTAGGGTAAAACTGGTTTCTTTATTGGTAATTTTAAACAACGATAAGATGCAGTTAAATTTCCTAATGAGTAGGTTGACATTAACAATACAGCTGAAAAATAATCTCTCTTGGGTCATTTCCTAAGTACTAAAAGTGACTGTGGTCGTTTCCTATGCCCAATTAGGAAGCACTATTACTGAAGTTGCTCTGATTAATAGAGTGAGATAATGCAATAAAACAGTTCATAGAAACTGTTTGGGGAAAGCCAGCACTATGTAAAATTTATAGTGGGACACAGCATTAAAAGAACCTAAATAATTTATCTAATTAAGAATATTATTTCCAAGAAAAATTATATTATCAAATATCAATGATGAAGGGAAGAAACCAGTAAGATTGATTGTTTTAGAGAATATTTTGAGCATATGTGTCAAAATATTAATGAAAATCCTAATGCAGCCTTTGTGTATCATTTTCTATTTTCTACATTACGTAGTCACATTAATTTACTTTGCAAGCACACATTTGCTTTATCAATATACCATTCATAAAAATTGGTTGTATAATGTTAAAAGAACTATTTCAAAATTAAATGCAAAAAACTGCCTTTAAATATCCTCAATTATTAACTAGACAAGGGAAACTGGTTTAGTTTTGCTCTTTTCTATTTTTTAACTTTGTTTTTTTAAGCACAAGATCTCATTCTGTCATCCAGTCTGGAGTGCAGTGGCATGATCATAGCTCACTATGATATATGTGCATAGCTATGATCATGCTCACCACAGCCTTAACTCTTCTCCTCAAGCAATCCTCCCACCCCAGCCTCCCAAAGCACTGGGATTATAGGCATGACTCACCACACCTGACCAGTTTTGTTCTTTTTTGCTATTGGTTATGGACATGGACTTTAATTATTCCCCAGATTTCTTTGCATTTCAATACTCTGCTCTTTGCCTCCCTAAGAAAGTAGAGAGAAAGGATGAAATAGGTACCATGAAACTTAAAATACCTATGTACCACTTGCATAAAATTATCACAATTTTAAATAATTATCTATTTACTAATATAATAATGCTCTTAGACTATTTTGACATTCTACTTTGTTCATTTACGTTAGTAAATGTACTTTCCATATATTTCCAGATAAAAGTAGTCTTCTTTCTACTTTGTTTGAAAGGATTAAGTATAATCAATAATGCAATAACTGATAACTATTTTTTTTTCTGTGTTTCCTTCCCTGTCCTCCTGCCACCTCATATTAGCTGTTAGCTGTGGTCACCCTGGTAGTCCAATTTATGGAAGAACAAGTGGAAATGGGTTCAACTTTAACGATGTGGTATCATTCTCATGCAATATTGGGTATCTTATGCAAGGGCCAACAAAGGCACAGTGCCAGGCCAACAGACAGTGGAGCCATCCTCCACCTGTGTGCAAAGGTAAATGTCTAAGTATATTCCCATTTGGGACATGGTAATAATGTTCACATAAACATCAGTGATACACTTAAAACAGCTTAAGCAGAATAGCAAAAAGTTTTTATCTAATAAAACAAAAAGCTTTAATACTGATGTCATCTCATTAACAATGCTTTCCTTTTTCTAAATTTGTAACATATTTTTAAAAGTTAAAAGTAGCAGAGTTAATTTCTAACTTTCTTATTTGTATCTATTTTGTGACGGCATATAAAACGTAATTGAGATTATTTTTACTTGCAATTTGCTTCATAATTAGTGAAATTTACTAATTATGGCATTTATTTTCTTTTTATTTTTCTGAAAACTATATATGGGCCTGGATTGTCATTACTCCTGTATTGAGGCTTTATTCATTTTTTAATCTATAGAAACAGATTAAGGAGAATTCTTTGATGTTTTTCCAGTTTGCAAATAAGTGTATTTCATATTTTCTGAGAAAATACAACCAAATTATCATTTTCCTGCATGTTGTTTTCTTACAGTTCAACTTTAGCTTAAAAGATATCATTTTTTAAATTCATAGTCAGCACAATACTTACAAAGTTGCTATTTTCCTAGTTGCCAAATTTTTTTCTTTCTTCTGTATTTCCTACTACATAAATTTCAGTCCATTTTCTAGATAATCCATGGGATTAATTTTATTATTGGAATCTGGTTGTTTGAATAAATTTACTTTTGAAACTAAGTATGTAAATTTCTAATATAAATCTATATAGGTATATGTATATTGTTGCAAACATATGTTTCAAAATTTGTCATTTGTTTAGTGGTCAACTGTTCTGATCCTGGAATTCCAGCCAATTCTAAGAGAGAAAGTAAAATAGAACATGGAAATTTTACTTATGGCACTGTGGTATTCTATGACTGCAATCCTGGATATTTTTTATTTGGATCTTCAGTTTTGATATGTCAACCAAATGGACAATGGGACAAACCTTTACCAGAATGTATCAGTAAGTAGATAATGTGAATTGTTTCTTGAGAACATGTCATGGAAACCATATGGATGTTTATTGTCTTTATAAAACTACATATATATATATATATATATATATATATATATATATATCATAGAGAAGCATATTGATTTTATTGTTTTCCTGTTTTAAAATTATACTTTTCTATATTTTGCAAATTCAGTGTGCAAACGTAATTTTCTTAAAATTAATGTGATAAATATTTATCTGTCATTCTTTGATTTTGCACTTTGGAGCAGATAAAATATGAAAAGTAGTCATATTTCCTACTTTACAATATTATCACCTATAAGAGGCAACTATACTTTTATTCTGTACTAACATTTAATATTTCATTTAAGCCAAAATTAGTCTTAAACATCCATCATGGATTCAGAATACGTGAAGATTTACACAGAGGTGTTACTTAAAACTTATTGATCTTAAATGTTTGTCATATAGAGACATATATACTTGTTAATGCAATAATTTTTAATATGCATCATCTTTCTAGTCAGTGAATATCTAATAAGTGCATTTTGTTATATGTTATAATAGGAGTTGTAGAATGTACATAAAATTAATTACAGCCAAAATGCTTACAAGTAACACACGTAGTGAGAAAAATAATTTAGCAGATATAAATCAAACTTCTGTGAAGGCATAGAGGAGTGAACATAAATTCTAGCAATTCAGTCAATTGATAGGTCTCAAATTGAACTAGATCTCAAATGGTTGGTGAGTCTTGGACTTGACAGGGAAGAGAAGAACAATTTCATAGACTAAATGAATAGCGTGTGAAGAAACTGTTCATTTTTGGCGAGTAATTTTTGGTTTTAGTAAATTGCTAAATTATAAAATTATTTTAGGATTATGTTTCATTTAGAGGATTTTTTATGTTCATGGGGTGGACTTCTATGAACATTTTGTGACAACATTCATGTACTAAAGAAGAAACAACACCTTCTGCTGTGTCTATAAAATTTCAGATTCTATGCATATAGTTCAGTAATTTGGCCTGCTGATTAAAATTCATTTGACTTATTTGTGTTGACTGGTCTAATTATTTGAATAATTTACTTACTTATTCTTATGTAGCTACCACATTAAAGTTAAAAATATTTTCATAGGACGTGTAAACCTGAAGTTCTTCAGGTGTTCTGAGCTCTCATATGCTTTTTGCTTTATCATTTCCTGTAGCTCTCCCTGGAACAGTATTATATACTGAAAGGTTTTATTAAGTTTTTATGTCCTCACGTGCTGTTTGATATTCTAGAGATATGTGACACTCAGTATTTTTCTGAGTACAACTAACAGGGGACATACGTTAAATTCTGAAACTACCTATCACTCATAAATAATACTCTCTCATGTATTGACTTTTAATTCTGCTATGCTTAGCAGTGTTTTAGTTTATAAGCCCTGAGTATTGTCTTTGTACAGCATAATTTATTCATTACTGATTCGTAATGATTCTAGACTATATATTAAATCGTGAATCACAGATCAATCTTCACTGAATCTCTTTAATCCTCAAAGTTTTTTCATGTAGTTTCTGTATGGCTTCACTTTGAATCCACATGGTGTCCTATGTCCTTACTTAGTGAATCCATATTAATCTTCTCCTTGACTTGTACATGTTTTATCAGGCACAGATACAGTTAGAACTCATACACATACATATGTGAACACACACTCATCACTCTTACATGTACAGATTTATCATAATAACTCAATTATTACTTAGCTTAAAAAGTTACTGTTAAACTCATCCACAAAAGAGTAAGTTAACAGAATGGCTCCTATAGCTGCAAACTCCACTTTATTTTTAAAAAGCCACCTTCAACATAGATGTTTGATTTCTGGAGGCTTTAGATGTTTGAGCAGAACATTTATTTCTGATTTATTGTATAAACATGCTGGTATAGGTTGTTCGATAGGAGATATAAAAAAATTTTATATTCAATAATTATGTATTGTAGTGATTGACTGTGGACACCCTGGCATTCCTCCTAATGCAGTCCTGTCTGGCGAGAAGTATACTTTTGGGTCTACTGTTCACTATTCCTGCACAGGAAAGCGTTCCCTTCTAGGCCAGTCATCAAGAACCTGCCAATTGAATGGCCATTGGAGTGGATCACAACCTCATTGTTCAGGTACCACTTGGAAAATTGGACAATGTGTATTGGAAATTACATTATTGTTAGTAGTAGTAGTAACATATACAGAAAACAATCTAAAGACTTAAATATATTTCTCTCTGAAAAATCTCATAAGAAAAGCTGAAACACTGCTTATACATTACTGGAATATGTGTAAGCCTACATAAATGCAGGGTACTGATGTTGTAGATGATAAATTACAAGTATGTGTTTTGAACTGTGTTGCTAATTTAACGAATTTATGGTTTTAGGATGCTACACTGTATGAAGCATTTTTGTTTGTTAAAATAGTGAAACTATTCAAGCTAAAGTATCTATTCCATTTTAGCAGATACCACATGTAATTTTCCCCAGAAGGCAATATTGTATCAGTGATTTTCTGTCAGAGTTCAGTTCTGTTTAACTTTCTAAGCAATTGATTACTTTAATGGTATAATTTTAAAATAAAGTCCAAAATGTTTTAAATTGAACTAATCTAATTCATTTTATTAAAGATATTTATCTATCTTAATATTAATAAGTGATGTGTATCTTTTGAATCCTTATAACCTCAATAGAGTTATCTTTGCATAAATATTAAAGATATTTTAATTAAGAATTTGTTCACAGAGTATTTGATAAATCTTTTCTGAGATAAACATTTAAGTTACCACTTTTTTTTCAAAGAAAGCATTTACATTTTGGGTCTATGATGGCTCCCTAGTTGATACTACTTATTTTTACTCATCAACCAGTTATTGTGCTTATTTTTCTGCCTCTTATTTATATTTACATATTGTCCATTGTGTTTACTCTATTTTATCTCTGTAGATATCATTCCGGTGACTTATTAGGAGTTGTTTTACATTATTTTCACTTTAGAGTTAAAAGCAGTGAAATGGTAAATTAACCTCAAATCTTTTAACTAGTGATTAATCCCTATGAAGTGACTGCCTGGGACTTTAAATGTAATCTACAGATTTGGAAAAACTATCATTTTAAATGTAACTATAAAATTGATTTTATGAGAATTAAAGTCTTATCTTGGAGTGACTCATAGTAAATTAACTTTCAGATAACTGCTTATACATGTGAACAGACTTAGCCCCCGCCCCCACCCCACCATGTATTAGGAAACTGTTACTAAACTGAGAAATAAAATTGTACCAGATATTTAAAAGTGAAATACTAATCTTAAAATTTTGTTTGGTTACTAATTTTACATCACATGAAAATAAGAAAATATAATGAAGGATTCCAAACACACAAGGCAAATAAAAAAGAAAAATGGAAAGAACAATTTTAATGCTTATATTTCAACCCTTCTCTCTCTATCTTTTTTTTTCTCTCTCCCTCTCTCACTCTTTTCCTCTCTCACTCTCTCTCTCAGTGTATATTGACACTATGGCAATTTTGATTAGGATTATTTAAGAAATGATAAAACGACTAGGTAAAGACTGAGTAAATCTTTAACACTAAAATCAAAAGATGAATGCCTAGTCATGAGCAAAATTCTTATCAGAAACTTAAGTCAGAGTTTCTAAATTTTGGTCATTTATATTTTATTTTCATGTTTTCACATATGAGGAATATGCATTCATTCAGCTTTGATCATTGGTCATTGGTAGAGAAAATAAGAGAGAAATCCTAGACTATCAGAACTGTATTGTAATATTTACATGTCCTAGCACACCACAGTTCTACTTTAACAAAAACAACAAAAAGATCATCAGTAATCAGGAAATTCAGAAAAGGAAACATGCAAATTGTTGAATTCAGTTTTTTTTTTTTTTTTTTTTAGATTTTAGTTTTAAAAGTCTGTTGTCATTTGAGTTCATCATACTGTCAGTTATACATTTTCCATTAGCTTGGTCATTAATTGGGTTTTGGAAAAACTTATGAAATATCCTTAACCTATTTAACATCTCCAAATTCACTGTTAAAAAAAAATACTGTACTCTGCAACTATTTTCTTTTTCACTTACACTTTTTTTTAATGACTGGAGTCAGATAAGAAATATGAATTACAATTTGACTCCACGTATGCTGAAACCCAGCATGCACAAAAACAAATGCCTCCCAGGCCCTTGGCCTAACTGATAAACTTAATAAATGTTTATGAGAATTGGTTATCTTGAACCGTACTGCATTGCAGGTGATGCTACTGGGACATGTGGCGATCCAGGCACTCCCGGCCATGGCTCTAGACAGGAAAGCGATTTCAGAACTAAAAGGACTGTACGTTTCGCTTGTGATACTGGTTATATCCTTCATGGCTCAGAAGAAAGAACATGTTTAGCTAATGGCAGTTGGACCGGAAGGCAGCCAGAGTGCAAAGGTAATCTCAAGCAGAAATTAAATATATTGGAAATACTGGATTTTAGTGTGTATCTAAATCCAAATGAGTACAACTAGGAAAATTACTCTTACTAGTTTTTTCTGCCTGCAACTATGAAATAAAACTGTTGTATTCCCGTTATACTGACCAAAGAAAACCCTCATTGGTCATATATATGCAAACGTTGTTCAAAACATAGCAAATGTGTAGATTTAAAAAATAATATATATATTTGTTAAAAAGATTTATTCTTTCCTTTTTACAGTAGTCCCTCATCCATGGAGAATACATTCCAAGACTTTTAGTGGGTGCCTGAAACCACAGATACTACCGAATCCTGTATTTCTATGATTTTTCACACATACCTGTAATAAAGTTTTATTTATAAATTAGGCACAGTAGGAGATTAACAACTATAATACTAAAATAGAACAATTATAGCAATATACTAGAATAAGAGTTACGTGAATATGGTCTCTCACTCAAAATATCTTGTTGGACTGTGCTCACCCTTCTTCTTGTGATCTTTTGATCTGATAACCAAGGCAGATATTAGATGACTGACAAGTGGATATCATATACAGAGTGGGTACCTTGGACAAGGAATGATTCACTTTCCATGTGGGACGATATGATATTTCATCATGCTACTCAGAACTTAAAATGTATAGATTGATTATTTCTGGAATTTTCCATATATTTTTAGACCATGATTGACCATGGCTAAGTGAAACTTTGGAAAGAATAGTGGATAAGGGGAGACTAGTGTACCTATGTTGTAGAGACAAGAGAAAAGAATAAGTTGTTCTTACCCTAACATAACCTCAATGTCTGTCTTAGCTTCCAGTATGTAGAAATGTAAAACTACAGAAACATACAGAAATATGATTAAGATTTTTAACTGTAGAGTACAATTGTTAGTTACTAGAATTCACAACATTTAGGGTGTTTGAGTAACGTTTTAATTGTTCTGACTCAGAGTTAACATAATTAAATCTTTACAGGAGAGCCAGTTGTGGCTCAAGCCTATAATCTCAACAATTTGGGACACTGGGGCAGGAGGATCACTTAAGGCCAAGAGTTTGAACCAGCCTGGGTGGGACCAGTCCTGAGACCACATCTCTACAAAAATTTAAAAAATTAACCCGGTGTGGTAGCATATGCCTGTAGTCCTAGCTACTCCAGTTGCTAAGGCAGGAGGATCACTGAGTCCAGGAGTCAGAGGCCGCAGTGAACAATGATTATGCCGCTGCACTCTAGCCTAGGTGACAGAACGAGACTCTGTTTCAAAAAAAAGAAAAAGAAAAAGAAAAAAGAAACAAAGATAAAAAGGAAAAAGAAAAATATTTTACAAAATTGACTAGTAAATAAAATGTTGCTGGAAAATTATCTTACTGACTTTTAACTGTTCTTTTTGTGATTATTTTGTTGGAAAAACTAAACTTGCAAAATATTTTTAAACTTACTTGATGTTGTACCAAACATATTGGTTTTGCAAACAGAAGACAATTCCCAGTCAAACTTTCCTGAGGGTTTTTTGATTGACTATGCTATAGAAATATTTTTAATTATGTTTATTTAATTATGTTAATTATTATTCTAGAAAATACAGTTATCTTTTTTTAACTGGGTCAGTTTTAATAATCTTAAGAAAGAGTTGCAACTTAGTTGATATAGGGAAACGAGTTGGAAAACCGTGCTGAGTAAAATACAGTAAGGCAGACTAAACTGTTTATTTCTCAAACTTATTTTCCAAAGTCAAAGTCTTTTTAATGATGCTGTGGGCATCATTATATATGCAACATTGTGTGGGTGACATCTAAGTCAGTCCTTTGTTCAGCTGACCTACAAAATATTTTATAGATGAAATGCAGACTGGTGCTGATACTGCTTTGTTAGCATGCATGTTATGGATAAAAGGAGAACTATGAGTTGTAGCAAGTATGATAGAATTAATATTTTTCTCACAAATGAAGTTCATACAAATCACTTACAAAAACAGACTTTAGTAGATGAATGGACAAAGAATATGAACAGAAAGCAGAAATCAAAAAAAAAAAAACTGTAACCTATAGAAAAAATTCAACAGAACTACTAATAAAAAATATGATTAAATATTAAAGTATCATTTTTTACCTATTTTAAATATGGTAATATAAAGTTCTTGTGTGCAAGCATAGGAGCAGCAAAACTAGAACTTTAAAAAATTTCAAAATGATTTATATTGTTGTATTTGGAGAGCAATTTGACAAAAATTGCTCTCAAAATGATAATGAATAGAATGATAAATATTCATGGGATATATCTATAGCTTCAGTTTATTACTCGACTTTTGTGGAATGTTTTCTAACAAAAGTAGAAATATTAAAGAGAACACAAAATTATGAAAATGTAATTTTTATTTCTATTTATGAGTAGCAATAATTTGGAACAATCTTATACTATGAAAAGTATTGCTTAAGCAATTTTATGTTTACATAATCTAATAGTGCATAGTGAATAATATATTACAATATAGGCCATGAAGCAATATGAGAAAATGTATATTATGTAAAACTTAGAAATAAGATTTAAAATTATGTACTCTATTAGAACCATGAGAAATGATGATGAAGAGAAAGTATGAAAGGAAATACACAAAAACAATACTAGGACAGAGTTGTGAAATTATTGGTATTTTTACTTTTTATTCCAAATGTTTTCTACTGTTGTTATATTACTTTAATACTTTATAATAAAATTTGAAAGTTTTTCAGAATGTGAAGGATAAAGCACATGTAAAAATAAAAATATTAAGGGATGTATTTAAGTGACTTAATTTAATTAATAGAGAAATGCAAATTTGAAGAAAGTAACATTTTTGACAAACTGAGATTCTTTTAAATGATGGCAAATGATGTTACAGAGAAGGTGTGAACACAAGCAAAGTCTTATGCTATCAATGCAAGTGTATATTGTCATAATATCTTGAGTGGTTCTATGGCAATATATTTCAAACAATTTAAATTGTTAATGTTTTAGGGTTTTTTATTGATACATATTTTTACATATTAATGGGGCACGTGTGATATTTTGTTACATGCATAAATGTGTAATGATCAAATCAGAATATTTATGATATCCATCACCACAAGCATTTATTATTTCTATATGTTGATAATATTTCAGGTCCTCACTTCTAGCTATTTTGAAATGTACAATACACTGTTATTAATGACAGTTACGCTACTCAAAAATGATCCAGAAATTATTGTAGATATTTATCTTAAAAATAGAACTAATATACAGAGCTGTATATATAAGTTCAAGTATATTATATCCAAAAATCATAGAAAAATAAAACCAAACCAAATTAAATTGGTTAGGTAAATAAACTGTATGTTGGAAAGATACTTTAATTGTAATTTTAAGTAAGAAAAATAGAATTTAAAAAGGGTAGTGAAATTAATTTTTCACTGTTGTATATTCTATACCTAACACAAAGCCTAGAATATTGAAATAATTACATCCATATTAAAACATAATCATATATACATATATGCATATATAGATATCAGTTTCCATTTTTTGGTGGTGGACTTTTAAGCAATCTTTACTTTCTTCCTTATACTTTTTTTTTTTTTATCATTTTAGAAATGGCTACTTATTACTTTGATACAAGAAAACAAATGGTACCTTGAGTTTTAAAATAACAGTTCTAACAACAAAAGAAAAGCAAACATATATACTTCCTATAAAGATGCATCACAAAAAATATTCGATTAATAAACATGTATTATGTTTCAGCTTATTTCCTAGCCTGAATATGATTCAATGCTTTTATTATGTGCTATCAGCATCATTCCTAGGAACTTGTACTAGATGAACAATCTGCTATTAACTAACTTTGTGAGATTGGGCAAGTTAATCTTTCTGTGCCTCAGTTTACTATTAAGAAATGGTGGTGATGTTAACACTAACTTAGAGCATTTTTGTGACAAGTACATAATTTTGGAAAAGTTGTGGCTGTGACATATTAAGTGCTTAACGAATCTAAAAAAAATGGTAACTCTCTTTTGTATTAGTTTATGTCTGTTGACTGCTGGGAAATGACTCTTGTGAGAAGAGATGGTTTGGTTGACTAGTACTAAATGTAAATGCAGGTTTATTCACAGGCAACAATAAATCCTTTTTCTCCTAAATGTCAATATTGCAGAGGCAAAGTAGTTGCTGTTTCTTTTCATTGTATCCACCGGGCTTTAAGCATTCACTCATCATAGATGACACGCTTACCTTGTTTCATTTTAAGTTAATTTTACTTGTGCTTAGTTCAAATAAAATGTCTGGCCAGGGGGCGGTGGATCACGCCTGTAATCCCAGCACTTTGGGAGGCTGAGGCGGGCGGATCACGAGGTCAGGAGATCGAGACCATCCTGGCTAACACGGTGAAACCCCGTCTCTACTAAAAATACAAAAAAAGTCGGGCGTGGTGGGCGCCTGTAGTCCCAGCTACTCGAGAGGCTGAGGCAGGAGAATGGCGTGAACCTGGGAGGCGCAGGTTGCAGTGAGCCGAGATCGCACCACTGCACTCCAGCCTGGGCGACAGAGCGAGACTCGGTCTCAAAAAAAAAAAATCTGGATAGATGAAATTTATGTATTAGGTGTGGAGGAATTAAAGTCAAGAGAACAGAAACAACAGTATGATTTAGCCATATCTTGAAACCACCCTGATTAAAGAAATTCTTGATTTTTATTGTGTGGAAATTTGACCCTGCCTAGGTCTCTATTTCAAAATAAAAATTACATGACATTTTAAAACAAAGATGACATTATCTCAAATCCTTCTTGCATTGTGTCAAGCTACGTACGGATCATGATATATAACAGGTAAACATGACCAAAATTTTATTTTAGGCAGGCACTAATGCATTTAGAAGAAAGTAAAAATGTCTGCTATTATCATAGGTTCTGCTTAAAATATTATCTAGAGTTTGATTTTTATGTATATATGTAAAATGAGTAAGGTTCTTGCCTACACATGCATACACACACACGCGCGTGCACACACACACACACACACACATAACAGTTATACAAATGATAGGCAAATACAAATATTTAAGATGCAGCAAGGAATGCAGATGGCATTTTCTGAAATTATAATCATATTTCATATTCATAAAAGCTTCACTTCTGTAAGGTACTAAAATGCTTTCTGATATTACAATAAAATTAAACGTTACATTTATATATTGTTGCTTTTAAGACAGATAGTTTAAAAATTAACATATCATTATTGACAAATAGGTAAACATATATATAAAAAGTTAATCATAAAAAGACATTTGTGTTTGTACCTTTTATTTATAATATATTGAAACTTAATGAAAATGATTACTAGAATTTCATTACTTTGTTTTTACTCAGTTTGGTTTTGGTACTCTGGTCTAGAAATAAAATGTATACGTTTTAATTCAAAACAGTTATGTACTTATATAAACAAAAATATACATGGATGCTTATAATATTAAAATTGTGTATCTGTCTTTTCTGAAATATCAATGTAATAAATCTCTGTTGCATCTCATCACTCATTGTTACATGTCTTGCAATTTTACATGAGTTGCTCTTTAGGCAGAGATTCTTATAATCCTTCTCTAAAAGATTTTGTGATACCTGAAGTCAATACAGTACTCCTTGAATAATTATTTTACTCCGTAGAGTTTTACTGAAGCCACTAAAAAAGTCTTGAGAAAATGTTATAATTTACATCCCAGTAATTAAGCTAATAAAATTAACACACATTCATCTTGAATTTCAACTACCTAGATACTTTACTGCTTATTTTAGAGATTTTTGTTGTTTCTTTGAATAATTTGAGGTAATAGTTTAGTCATTAACTTTTTTGGGAAGAATTTCTAATTGCATTGTTTTTATATATACTCTTAAATGCTTTGTTTTATAGCTGTGCAGTGTGGTAACCCAGGAACCACAGCCAATGGAAAAGTCTTCCGAATTGATGGCACAACATTTTCTAGTTCAGTCATTTATTCCTGCATGGAGGGATACATCCTTTCTGGACCTTCAGTTAGACAGTGCACAGCCAATGGAACATGGTCTGGAACTTTGCCTAACTGTACAAGTAAGTATATTCTCAATATTTAAAAATCATTAGTTATTTGAAAGTATTTATGAGTATATAAGTATTTTTGTATGTTTTGTAATTAATAAACCATGTAAGGTTTTAAACATTTGGACTGCCTTTCAGATTAAAGGATTATAGTAGTTATTGTGGCTAGAGTGTACACTAATGACTTTAGGATAAATTGGCTTATCAAGGTACTACATTAACTGGCTGTGGAAAGAGAGGTCAGAGGAAGTCAGCACTAATAAATATAATTTAACAGAATTTTGAGAACAATGATGAATTATAGCTGCAATTAAAATTAAAAATAGAATGGATGCAATTTTATTTTGTCGATATAACACATATTAATAGCAAAATTGGTTTTCAAAGGGCATACTGATTCTTTATGGGTTCTTGTACTGTTATAGGGAGTCTCAATAGCTGACTTGTTCTCTTGATATGTTAAAAATAGATGGCACTTCAGAGATTATCCATTATAATAAAATTATTCACTAGAAGAAATTTTTGAAAAATGTGTTTAAAAGTCTTAAAATTATACACATTAATGCTTATTTGTAGAATAAGTAGTATTTAACCAACAATAATACACAACCATTGGAAATTATGGTTGTTTATTTTTATTAAGAAGAACTAGCACTTTTGGAGGCTGAGATGAGTGGATCTCTTGAGCCCAGGAGTTTGAGATCAGCCTGGGAAACATGGCAAAAACCCTGTCTCTACAAAAAAAAATACAAAAATTAGTCAGGTGTGGTGGTGCATGCCTGGAGTCCCTGATACTCAGGAGGCTGAGATGAGAGGATCACCTGAGCCCAGAAAGTCAAGGATGCAGTGAACTCTGAAAGTGCCACTGCACTCCAGCCTGGGTGACAGAGTGAGATCCTGTCTCAAAAGAAAAATTGTTTAGACTGTGTGTTCACGGATTCTAAGTATCATGAGAGGATGTTACTGAAGCCTCTATAGCAAAGGAAACTTGGGGATACTAGTGGGAGGACCTTTTGTATTGCAATTTGGACAGAGTATATATGCTTTTGCTGACCAAATAATTACCAGAAAATTAACTGAGAAGGCAGGGCCTTGTATGGTGTGTGGTGAGATGATCTTCCTTTTTTTCTGGGCTCCTTTTGGTTTGCATTTTCTGGATGAAGGGGTCAAATGAATCTGTTGCCCTCAAAGTAATGGCATATATGCATTCCTGGAGAAAATCAGTTGTAGTTAATATCTTGCATGCAAAGTTTGTGTGCAATGTCACACAAGGGCTGTTGAGATACCCATGTATATTATATCTCTTCAAAAGTGAAAACAAACTATGCTTGGGAAGCTGTTGAAATAAGCACTGAATAGAATGTATTCACTAAACCTATAATAGCAAAATATTTTCCAGTTATTGATAGGAACCAGCAACTTCAGTAATATTGATATGCAGGTCTTAATCAGGGGCATCAGGGTATTTAGGCTGTGGTAATCCACTTTCCCATGCCATTTATTTTTATCAGGTTTAAACAGTGAACAAATTGGACTGTTTAAAGGGGTGGCAGTAGGAACAATAGTTGTTTCCTTCAGTAGGTGTTATTTGATGGTTCTTAATTACTGTAGACCTTGTTTTAATCTAAGTTGGGCTCTATTAACTATTATAATCAGAAGGACAGGTCCAAGCAGCTCCATTTTGCCAGGCTAATTGTAAATGCCAGATAATTAATATTAATTTATTACTAATTGGTTCAAAATGTCCATATCAGATGCTTTAGGCCAATGGGCACTCTGACCATGAGGAATTTAGGCAAAGCAATAGTTCCAATGTTTAAAGTGAGACATACATGTTTGCCTTCTGTTTTATGTTTGGTAACTCCTCTAAAGTACAGGAGATACGTTGTACATTCAGTGTTATCTCCTCATATAGCTGTAATTTGAAGCCTGGTATCTATTAAGGCCACAAAGATTTTTTAAGTACTACATATCAGACAGAATATGTTAATTTAAAACCCATATTGTAGAGATGTGAAATCCAATTCATGTTCTTTTATCTTTCTGTTGAATAACTATTTTAGAAAATTTTGTATTTTCAATGAGTCCAGTTGTGGATCTTTATGTCAATTTTTGTTTCTTCTCCCTGTATCCTGGTGTTTGTTGTTGTTGTTGTTGTTGTTGTTGGAGGGGTGGAGTTACAAGACACACTTCAGGAAGAAGGACAATCTTCTCTACTCTGTCCATGTTTACAAGTATCTTCCTCCAGAGAGTTCCAAATCACTATTTTAAATGTTGGGGGTCTCCCACAGGGCAGTTGTTACTTCATTGGGTGTAGGGACTCCAGGCTTAAGTCAGGTTTGAATTAAGCCCACAGCTGTGCTATGGGATGACATGGGTGTTCTTCATCTATAACTCTGTGAACCAGAATCTTTTGGATGACAGACACATAAACAGTAGCAACAACAACAAAGGTATTGCAAGGTTCCTACTGAGCCATCTGTCTTTAGATGTGAACTGGAGGACACCAGATGGTGACTACTCCTTGTCAGACAGGCAAGCATCGGATAAGCATTCTTATTGCACAGTGTGCCAGCCTTTCCCCTGAGCACTCTATAGAATGGGAGTCAACACCTGCTTGAGACACACAACCAATAGTCATAGAGTAAGACGTTCATCTGAGTCTAGCATCATTCATGGCTTGTGCTGAATTTGAGACATATGATTAAATGTAAGACTCACAGATAAGTCTAAGCTGAGAGGCACAGAACTCAGAATCATTTTGAGAAGGACCACAAGCCAATACTGTCTCTGAATGTCAATTTTCAATACTTCTGACTTAGTTCTAGCATTTAAATCTATGGCAGAGGCCAGAAAAGCTCAGAAAATGCAGCACAAGTCAGTGCATCTCAAAGTGTAAGTACATTAGCACAGCACCAAACACTCTCTAACTAGGTGGCAGCAGAGCCAGTTATCAAGTCACAAACAACAACAAAAAAGGCCTTCAGGTAGTGATAGTCGTCCCTTGGGCCACCCTAATCTCTGCCAGTTGCTCTGTGGTTGCTTAAGGAAGAGCATGATTGACCGCCTCCTCCCTCAAATTTGTTCTATATTGACTGATTATGCCACAAAGCTGAAGATGTGCCAAGAAGGTATGAAAGATTACCCACGTGGTAAGACTCTCTTTGGTCAGAAATGGTTTGAGCAAAGGGATGAATGAACAGTGATATGATTTGGCTGTGTCTCCACCCAAATCTCATCTTAGATTGTAGCTCCCATAATTCGTATGTGTTGTGGGAGAGACCCAGTGGGAGACAGTTTAGTCATGGGGCAGTTTCCCCCAAACTGTTCTCGTGGTAGTGCTAAGTCTCATAAGATCTGATGATTTTATAAGGGGTTTCCCCTTTCACTTGGTTCTCATTCTATCTTGACTGTCACCATGTAAGATGTGCCTTTCTCCTTCTGCTATAATTGTGAGGCCTCCCCAGCCTCTTGGAACTGTGAGTACATTAAACCTCTTTTTCTTTATAAATTACCCAGTCTTGAGTATGTCTTTTTCAGCAGTGTGAAAGTGGACTAATACAGTAAATTGGTACTGGGAGTGGGTGCTGCTGTAAAGATACCCAAAATGTGGAAGTGGCTTTAGAACTGGGTAATAGGCAGAGGTGGGAACAGTTGGAAGGGCTCAGGAGAAGACAGAAAAATGTGGGAAAGATTGGAACTTCCTAGAGATTTGTTGAATGACTTTGAGCAAAATGCTGATAATGATATGCACAATGAAATCCAGGCTGAGATAGTTTCAGATGGAGATGAGGAACTTGTTGGGAACTGTAGTAAAGGTGACTTTTGCTATGTTTTAGTAAAGAGACTGGCAGCATTTTTCCCCTGCCATAGAGATTTGTGGAACTTTGAACATGAGGGAGATGATTTACGGTATCTGGTGGAAGAAATGTCTAAGCAGCAAAGCGTTCAGGAGGTGACTCAGGTGCTGTTAAAAGCATTCAGTTTTAAAAAGGAAATAGAATATAAAAGTTCAGAAATTTTTCAGCCTGACAATGCAATAGTAAATAAAAACCCATTTTCTGAGAAGAAATACAAGCTGGCTATAGAAATTTGTGAAAGTAAAGAGGAGCCAAATGTTAATCGCCAAGACAATGGGAAAAATGTCTCCAGGGCATAACAGAGAACTCTTTGGCAGCTGCTCCCATCACATGCCTGGAGGACTAGGAGGAAAAAAATGGTTTTGTGGGTCAGACCCAGGGTCTTCCTGCTGTGTGCAGTCTTGAAACTTGGTGCCCTGCATCCCAGCCACTCTTGCCATGGCTAAAGGGGCCAAGGTACAGCTCAGGCTGTGGCTTCGGAGTGTGCAAGCCATAAGCCTTGGCAGCTTCCATGTGGTGTTGAGCCTGCAAGTGCACAGAAGTCAAGAATTGAGGTTTTGGAACATCTACCTAGATTTCAAATGATGTATGGGCATGCCTGTATGTCCAGGCAGAAGTTTGCTGCAGGAGTGGGGTCCTCAAGGACTTGCACACTCTGAAGCCATGGCCTGAGCTATACCTTGGCCCCTTTAGCCATGACTAGAGTGACTGGGATGCAGGGCACCAAGTTTCCTAGACTGCACACTGCAGGAAGGCCCTGGGTCTGACCTACAAAACCGTTTTTTCCTCCTAGACTTCCAGGCCTGTGATGGGAGGGACTGTCACAGAATTCTCTGTTATGCCCTGCGGACATTTTTCCCATTGTGTTGGTGAAGGGAAACATGGGGTTGGAGCCCCTACACAGAGTCTCCACTGAGGCACTGCCTAGTGGAGCTGTGAGAAGAGGGTCACTGTGTTCAGACCCCAGAAAGGGAGACACAGAGAACAAGTAGCATGTGCCTGGAAAAGTCACAGATACTCAATGCTAGCCTGTGAAAGCAGGTGAGAGGGAGGCTGTACCAGCAAAGCCACAGGGGTGGAGCAGACCAAGATGATGGGAATCCACCTCTTGCATCAATGACCTGGATGTGAGACATGTAGTCACAGAGGATTATTTTGGAGCTTTAAGGTTTGACTGCCATGCTGGATTTCGGACTTGTATGGGACCTGTAGCCTCTTCATTTTGGCCAATTTCTCCCATTTGGAAAAGCTGTTATCCAATTCCTGTACCCCCATTTTATCTAGAAAGTAACTAACTTCCTTCTGATTTTATAGGTTCATAGGCAGAAGCACTCGCTTTGTCTCAGATGAGACTTAGGACTATGGACTTTAGTTAATACTGAAATGAGCTAAGACTTTTGGGGACTATTATGAAGGCATGATTGCTTTTGAAGTGTGAGGATATGAGATTTGTGAGGGACCAGGCATGGAATAATATGGTTTGGCTGTGTCCCCAACCAAATCTCATCTTTAATTGTAACTCTCTTATTTCCCACATTTTGTGGGAGGGACCCAGTGGGAGATAATTGAATCATGGAGGTGGTTTCTCCAATGCTGGTCTCATGGTAGTGAATAAGTCTCACAAGATCTGATGATTTTATAAGGGGTTTCCACTTTTGCTTGGTTCTCATTCTTTCTTGCCTGCCACCATGTAAGATGTGGCTTCCACCTTCTGCCATGATTGTGAGGCCTCCCCAGCCACTTGGAACTGAGTCCATTAAACATCTTTTCCTTTTTTTTATTTTCCTTTTTGAGACAGAGTTTCGCTCTTGTTGCCCAGGCTGGAGTGCAATGGCACAATCTTGGCTCACTGCAACCTCTGCCTCCTGAGTTCAAGTGATTCTCTTGCCTCAGCCTCCTGAGTAGCTGGGATTACAGACACCCACCACCACGCCCAGCTTATTTTGTATTTTTAGTAGAGACGGGATTTCACCATGTTGGTCAGACTGGTCTTGAACTCCCGACATCAGGTGATCCACCTGCCGTGGCCTCCCAAAGTGCTGGGATTACAGGTGACAGACACCGTGCTCAGCCTAAATCTCTTTTTCTTTATAAATTATCCAGTCTCGGATATGTGTTTATCAGCAGTGTGAAAATGTACTTATACATATAGTTTCGCTATTTTTATTGTGGTCAGTGGTAGGAACTTGGGAAAAGTTCCTGTGGGTGTCCCAGCATTTGCATGGTTTGAACTTCCCTGCTGATGCCAAAGGAGGGAAGCAAGCAGACTTTCTTGTCGGCTTGCCCAGATGTGGAGCAGAAGTGGAATGGGGAGGTAGAACTTGAAACATCACAATGGAGTCAGGTTCTTTATGAAAATGCTCATGTAGTCAAACATTTTACTTAGTAAATGTTACAAACACCAAAACACCACACAGCGTTGTTAAACAACTTTAATTAGTCAACTATTTCTTCAAGAGATTTAAATAGTAAGACAAATCTTATTTGTGTATGTCATTACTACTTTAAGTGCTGTAATTTTTTTGTGTAGATACATATTTGCATAAGGTATTATTTTTCTTCCACTGGAAGGACTTTAAATTTGTCTTATGGTACATTTCTACTTATGATATGTTTTTAGCTTTTCTTTGTATGCATATGTTTCTGTTTCACTTTTTAAAAAACATATTTTTGCTGGGTATAGAATTCTGTATGACAAGTGGCATTCCTGACTCCATGTCAGCTCCAGATATTGTTACATCTCATCTTTTGGGGTAGTTTTTTCTAAAACCTTGGGCAGTTTCCTCAGGAGCTGATCAGAAATCTGCTGACTACTTAAGGAGTTTCCTTCCTATATCTCTGGAGATATTTATCTGTCAATGTCCTCTCTGGTACTGTGTCCCATAAACTCTACCTGCACAGTTTTCTCTTGACTCTCAAAACCGTCTTCTCAACTCAAGGAGTCTGCTGGGCTCTGCATAGTATCCTCTTCCCTGTGCCACAGACTTGAAACTCTCTTAAGGTAGTAATATGAGGCAATCAGGGGATTCATCTAATTTGTTTCCTGTCACTCAAGAATCACTGTGCTTTGTTGCCTGATGTCCACTGTTTTGAAATCTTTCTTTTTTTTAAAATACACGCTTTCATTTTTTTTTTTTTTTCTTTTTTTGGTTCTTTCAAATGGAAGGTAAATTCTTCCTTGTTACTCCATGTTGAAAGAAAGCAGAATTCCTCTTACTTACTTAGACCTCATTTTTGCAATAGGGAACAACTTAACACTATCCCACCTTAGCCTTTAAAGCTTTCATCCACCTTTTAAGTATCAGGTCATGTGAAACATCTGGCAAAACACCTCAGGGCATTTCCTTCCTCCTTTTTAGCTAAAAGTAATCTCTCCATATTGTATAGTTTGTTTGTTTGTTTGTTTTTGTTTGTTTGTTTTTTGTCTATTACCTATAACACTAAACTGTAAACTTTATAGAGCAGTAGTGACTGGGTCTGTTTATCTCACTGACTCTTTATGGTAGAGCATAGCACCTGATGAATAACAGCACCTCAGGAAATTGTTGGTGGCAGACTTAAATAGACAAATTTTATTTTGGTTATCAGTATACGTGATTTACCATTCCAACTCAATTTTAAACTACTTACAGATAGGGCCTACAATTGTATGGCTAACATAGCACATAGGTTCTGGCATATACAATGTTTTCATTATTGAAGAGAGTGAAATAATGAAAATAGTTAAGAGCAACAGAAATATTCTGAGGAACATTTTCTTTTTTTTAAATGAATAACAATTTTGTTTATTTATGGATAAATAACTCAATCTTTATTTACAGCTGTCTTTCAATTTTAGTAAAGTAAAAATAAATAAACATTCCTATTTTTGTGATGGACAATTACATTGACATTTTTATTGAATGGTCTTCATTTTTCCTTAGGAATGTTAAGTTAAAAGTCATTTGATTCAAGACAGATTGATTATGAATAACATAGGAAAAGTATAAGGAAAGTTTGTTTTTCTCTGTCAGTTCTTCAAAGAGAAATATTGTAATGAGTAAAATAATTTGTTAGCTTTTCAACAATGAACTGCTATTAAACTAAAAACTGAGAATCTGCAAGTTTATTTACTTCATAGGCAAAAAGTTACTAACACTCCATTAACAATCCAAGCAAAAAGTGAAAAGAAAAACCCCCAAAAAGAAGCAAAGAGAGAGGTTTCAGTAGAAATTAAAATGGCCTAAACTTCTATAATTAAATAATCTAGCATAGTGATAGTGTTTATATGTGGTGATCAAATTAAATTAGAACCAGTGCTTCAGATTCCTTCTCATTAATTTGCAATGAAAGTAAATTTAAATATATGATTGGTAGAATTATATTATTTTGGGGATTGTCCTAGACTCACATTGCCTGGATCAAGAAACTCAGGCATCAAAGCATTTAAAGCATTTCCTAACTACTGGCAGAGCTCAACACTAAACAATAATTTCATCCGTATTTCACAAACATAGATGAAATTTTCCATTCATATTAATTATTCTCTATACCCACTAGAAGGCTAATTTCAAGTGTAAATATGTTTTTAATAAATTTTGATTTGTTATAATTGCCTTTGTAGACACAATTTTTATGGTTGCTATATGCCAGGACTTTATACATTTTATGGTTACTATATGCCAGTTACTATATGAATTTGAAATAAATTATATGAGGTATCCCAGTTACTATATGAATTTGAATTAAATTAATGAGGTATGCAAAAACTTTAAAGCAGCTGAACTTTTCAAACCAACATCTTAATAACAATTTTTAGAAAACCTGAATGTCTTAGTCTATTTGTGCTGCTATAATAAAATTCCTGAGAGGGGGTAAATATTAAAGAACAAACATTTATTTCTTAAAATTCTGGAGGCTGAGAAGTCCAAGATCAAGGTGCCAGCAGATCCTGTGTCTGGTGAGGGCTACTTGTTGCTTCTAAGATGGCACCTTGTTGCCATGTCCTCACATGATAAAAGGGGTGCATGTTATGCCCTGACTGGCAGAAGGTAAAAGAGCAAAAAGGGGCCCAGCTATTAATAGTTCCCTCCCACACTTTCAGAAGGCACTAACCTTGTTCGTGAGGAGAGGGCCCTCATGACTTAATAACTTCCTAAAGTCCCTACCTTTTAATACTATTGAATTGGGGGTTAAATTAGCACATGAATTTTGAGGACACATTAAAATCATAGCACTAAAGAAGCAAAGCCTTTATTCCTTTTATGCTAATTGTTTTATTTCTTCTCATAAATAATAATATCTGTTATTGAGTGCTTATCATTTGTCATATTTGTGCTGATTTACATAATTATCTGCATTATTACAACAAATCTATGAGATATTCACTATTATCCTTTTTATTTCACATTCAAATAAATGGTTCCTTAGAGAGGAAACAACTTTCTTTTCCATGGGAACACAGCTAGTAACTGTAGAATCTAAGATTTAAACCCAAGTCTGTTTCACTCAACAATCCATGTTCTTGAGTATACTTTTATCTCTTCTTCTGTATTTTTCTCCATTTAGTTTTCTTGCTTTATTCTCTGTCTTTACTACAATGGTCAAATGTATATGACATACTATAATAAATAGAACATTGGTAATAAGGCATATGAAAATGTCTCATTAATTTATAACCAATTTCTCTAAAAAATTTCTAATTTCTGTTTTCTCTGCATTTAACAATTTGGATTTTGCAAAATTATATCGTTTCTTAATGAAACGACCATTTGTAAAATTTGTTTTTGTTAAACAATACTTCCAGTTTAACATTACAGTTTCCTATTTATTATCAATGATATTTTTGTCAAATATACAAAGCAAATGTAATGTAAGTCAATAAATAAGTCTGCAGATCTCACAAGAGATGAGATATTTTAATGTGATGAGTCAAAGCAAGTGAGCAAGAGTGCTCGTTGAATCTCATACATAATCACTGACAAAGAGGATCTACTAGCTTTATGACAATATCGGTTCAAAGAAAGAAAATCAGCAAGACTGATTATATGATAAATGTTTTAATGTAGGGTGATTTGAGCATGAAAGAATAACTAGAGGCCCTTGAGAAAATTAATAATGCCCTTAAAATATAGTTAAACTATGTGATGAAAACAAAATATAAAGACTTCAATTTTATTTGGATTTCTTTTTACTTTTTGATCATAAGATTTTGGTCACTTTAAGAGGTTTTTGATTGTTTTTTACCTTGGCTAGTTATCTTTGGGCAATTAGTTCCTCCCGAGTAATGAAAAATCAGAGGAATAATCCAATTTTTAGCTTTTCAAAAATCTTTAACTTATATTAGAGCAATTGCTTTTCTAAAATATCTTTAAAAATAAAGTAGAAAGATAATTGTTAGTATATAATGGAATTGGATTTTTTATAGATTCAGTTAATAAAAAATAATTTAAACAAAACTTACTATCATTGGTCACTTTGCCAGGAACTGAGAAGTCAGAGTTCAGTCGGTAAAGTATCTGTGCCCTAATATTTCACAGACCAGTGAGGTAACGTTGGCATTCCAAGCATTTTTCACCTTTGAGAATTTCCCACTGGAGTTATTTGCAACTGTACCTTTTCATTTGCTTGACTGTCCAGCAGTAACACACACACACACACACACACACACACACACACACACCCCTCTGTTAGAAATTCTAGTTCAATTAAATGTGGAAATGTGTCAGCTGTGATCTTCCTTGTTCATTTCAATGATTTTATAAACATTTTTGGAATACATATGATTTAATAATAATGATAAAGTCTCCATTCCCCTATGCTTGGCCATAGTAGAGATGTTGGTAAAAGCATAAACTTTTACTCATCTAAATTCTACCTGCTGTTATTTAACTGGCTTCAGACTATACGTGAGTTGGGAAATTGCAAGTCTAATTAATCTACCTCTAAAAGTATGCCTCACAAGCAAAATCTTTTCCCTTTTCTCAACACTCGTTGTTTGTAATTCCAGACATGTCCTCATTAAGCCCACTACCAGTGGTGGAAGGAGAAGTTTCCTCAGAATAACTAGTTGCCTCCAGGGTGGGTAAAATATTGTATCTTGAAATCAAGATCATGCATTCAAATGTTATGCACACTTTGACAGAAGTATTATAAATGTGAAGAAACATGCACAGAACTAAACCAAACTAGAAGAAAAACATATTTGCCATAATACCAGATAGCTCAAATCAATACCTTGATTAAAAATGTAGTGAAGTTATTTTCTATGATGTTCAGACACAAAGAGAAGATATAGTAAGTACATGTAATTACTCTTTCAAAAATACATTTTTTTGTCAGTACAAAATGCTTTGGGAAGTTAATTATAAGAGGATCCTTAGCTTTCAATGTCTAACAGGCAGTACCACCTCTGTTACCTAAAGCCCATCATATACAGAGTGCATATGGTATTTTGCGAAGGAGACACAAACAGTGCTGAGGCAGGGCTTGCCAAGTAGAGTAAGAATTAGCTTTCTGGTCTACAAAAACATGTGCTTATTCATTTTCTTGGATGATATTTTTAGAAAACTGACTGGACTTCTGCTTCCAAAATTACCAATGCCCAGTACCCTGCATCTGGGAAGTCTTGTTCCTTTGGGCTAAGGACACCATATTTAATCAGGTCCAGGTGATAAATGAATCTAAGTCTTCTTTTTCCAAATAGCCACTATAGAAATGCCCCTGAGTGAATTTTTGTCACAAATCTGAAAATTCTCAAAGATGTTTTTCCAATAGAGGACAGGTCAGGAAGATGGGGTTAGTCTTACACAAGAGAGGGCTAGGGATATTCCAGCATAAAACTGAGTGAAGTGAAGATAAAAAATAATCTAAATCTCTTCAAGGAGTGTGAGCTATTCCTCAGCGCAGCAATTCTCAACTAGAGAGGATTTTGCTTCCCAGGGAACATTCGGAAATGTTTGAAGATACTTTTTGATGTTCACAGTGCAGTGGCAGGGTGTGCTTTTGTATCTAGCAGGTAGATGCCAGAGATATATCGCAGAACATTCTACAACGCACAGAGCAGCACAGAGATATATCGCAGAACATTCTACAACGCACAGAACATTCTACAACGCAGAACATTCTACAACGCACAGTCAAAGAATTATTTGACTGAAATTGTCAATAGGTTCAAGCTTAAGGTACAGAAACCCTACCTTTTGAGATCCAAAGAAGAAACCAACTTTTGAATATGGAGATTATGTAAAATCAAAAGTATTATGACAGGAATGGTTTAGTCATCTTTCTGGAACTTCATTTTGCTACAGTAGAACACTGTTCTGGTCTTGAAGCTAGAAATCTGGCAGAGCACATATATGTGTAATGATGCTCAAACAAGCATGTTCATTGCTCCATTGTCTGTAATAGAAAAACAATGGAATAACTCAAACACTAGTCCATAGGGATTTGGTTGCATAAATTATATTGCATGGGATTAATATGCCATTAAAATGGTATGCTTGTCTATGTGTATTAATAGTTACATGCAAAAATATCCATTACATATTGAATGAAAAACTGAATTCTGTGAAAAACGTAATGTGATTTTATTTGATTTTAAAATGCACATTTATAATGCTTGTATAAGAAGTTAAAAGAGAAAGTAGTTTTAAAGCAGCATAGATTAACTAGAATTACCACAATTATGTTTTATTTGTAACATAGAGGTTATTTACCTGGATTTATCATAAATGATGCCAGATGGGCATCAATTACATATAGGCCAAAGAGAAACCTCCCACAAAACAAATTCAGACCTTTCAAATAATTTACGTGTTTTTGAGAATTTGAACCGACAAATTAATGATTCCTTTACATACTCATTCATTTATTTATCCTTCAAACAGATATTTAATCTCTTATGATGAATCACACACTACATGAGACTCTTAAGAAAACAGCATAAAGAGTCAAAATATCTGCCTTTATGGAGTTTATTGGCTTGTTTGCGTGAGAGAGATGTGTGTTTAAGAAGGTCGATGATCTTCTTATCATGCAATGGTATCTCTGAATTTCTTGTCATGCGACGATATCTCTGAATTTTCGGGTGAAGGCCTAAAGAGTTACTATTCTAAGGTTTTTTCCTGAAAAAACCAAAAGTCTTTTTTTGGTTGTTGCTGAAAACAAGCTGGTAGTGAATGAGTTGACTTGCAGAGCAGGTGCTGTTTACAAAGACTGTTGCTCTTGGAAACTGCCCCTTTGACTAGCCTTTGCTTCAATAGAAAGTCACCAAACAAACCCTTCTAAAGCTTTTGTTGTCAGGCATTTCATTCATGGTGCTGCCATGATGTGCAGAACTCTTTCTTCGTGCATCTGTAAAATAAACGGTCTGTCCTCTCTTTTGGTGGCTGCATCTCAGCTCATGTGCCCTATGACCAGGCTGGCTGTTTCTCCTTGCCAAGATTCTAATGCAATCTGGAAAGCACTGCCCAGAAAACAACAACACTTTATAGGTGTTGTCTTTAATTTCCTCTTCCTAGTTAAAAATCTTGGTTATAAATATAAAATAAAAAAATATAATATATTGAAGGCTTATACTCATTTTTACATTGTTGTAAATTTTTAAACTGTAAAAAGAGATAACATATTGTCAGTAAATGAGTAGGATTATTTGATTTTCTGTCCAACTCAGTTGTATCATTAAAAAAAAAAAAAATCTTTTTACTCCCCAATAATCATAGCAAAGAAAGCAGTCCTGAATATAAAACTCTATTATGATTGAGAAAGAAATACTCAAAGAGTTTAATTTCATCAAACTATCTTAAGGGCTCCAAAAGTTATCAGGTTGAATGCTCTGAATGATGTTCTTTAATTTAAATGCCATTTTCATAAGCTTAAAACTTCTTAGAATCAACAGAATAGAATATGAAAGGAATCTTGACATTAATAATTCTTAATGGTAACATAATAAATACTATGTAACTAAGGTGTTATTAAGGTTTTCCATGCATTAATTCATTCTTAGTCTTTAATCCTGGATCTCCAAAATATTGGGAAAAGTGAATTTTAAAAAGAGAGAAAAAGGAGTAGACAGAGAGAGAGAGAGAGAATAGCCCAGATTTACCTGGAGAAATTACCCTTTTATGAATCAAAAGATTTAGCAGACTAAAAGGCATGTAAGTATACTACAGTTTTTTATCTCCAGAAAATAAAGTGTAACTTGTACTTTTTGTTTTCTTAGCTGCCAGAAAGTTTTTAGCCAATTTTCTGCCCAAATTATGCTTAAATCCTGTGCCTCAAAACAGTTAGCACTTGTGTGACATATATAATCTTTGTTATATTTGAATCTTATGTTTGTATTTAAACAAAACATATTTTTAATAAAATTGTTATTTGTGTTTCTAAACTGTCTGAAGTCTTTCTGAAACATTTTGGGTGGCATTATAAAGAAATGATAATATTATATATGTACTCACACTCACGGGCATGAGGCCAGCGCAATTCATAGAACCTCATGCTCAGAAGAGTCTTCTGCTTATAGTTTAGTGCTCTGTGATAACCATCTCAAAATTCTTAATAATTTTATCTTCAAATCAACATTTTGTAATTGAAGTCCACTGGAACAGTGGAGCGTATGCTGAGGGCTTGGAGCTTCTGTTCATGTGCAGTCTGCCTTGTTGCCTTCTTTCTTGTGTCCTTGGGATGGGTCTAGACCTTTTGCTTCTGACAACCTGGTGCCCCTGACCCTGCATGGCCTCCCCATTTCCATCCCTGCTCTGGAAAACGTGACACCCTCCACCCTGGTCATCCATTGTGTCACCAGTAAAGAGTAGTTCACATTACACTGTTGTCCTACCTCCTTTTAGGGATTGAATGCAAACGTGGGGATGGTCAGAGTTGGATATATTAATGGAGTCTTGGGGCAGAACAGAGCAGTGACAGTCCCTATTTGGGCCTGGAAGCACCATCACATATTGGTGAAGGACTTGGATGGGATGGTCCCTCATACATCTGCATTTCTTATAATAAGCACATTCCAGAGTGAAGGTTGCAATTTCCTGGGGGTTGTCTTTCTGAGTGACACTGCAGAACATATGCTCTCCATTCAGCATGCCTGATAAATTAGATATTTCAGTAGCCATATATAGGAATATGGATTTCATGTATTATGTTAGAAATCTGATTCTGCAGATTATTTTCTGTGTGGTCTTATAGTGAAGGTTAGAAGAGGTTACTGCTCAAATTCACTACAAGATAATGACATATTAACCGACATATTAACCGAAGGGGCTAAATGACAGTTTCTGAACCATATGTGTAGAATCTGTTAGAAGCATACCTGATCATAATCAGGAGTTGCTAGTATGTGGTTTAAATATGCTGATGTTTTACGATTTAAAATGAACATGAGAACTAATTTTCCTGCTTATACATTAAGTATGCCATATGCTTACTACCCCTCTCCATTAAATACATGCCACATTAACCATCTGCTCTTCTAATCCAATACTGACAGTAATCAGTTGTGGAGACCCAGGTATACCAGCCAATGGACTGAGATATGGAGATGATTATGTGGTTGGACAAAATGTTTCTTACATGTGCCAGCCAGGCTACACGATGGAATTGAATGGCTCCAGAATCAGGACTTGTACAATTAATGGCACATGGAGTGGAGTAATGCCAACTTGCAGAGGTATGATAATGATTTCTTCAACATTTAAAAATGGTAACCAGTACATATTTTCCTATTTTTATATACAAATTTAAAGTATATTTAAATAAACTTTTTTAGTTCAAGGTTGCATTTATTTTTCTAGTACTAAAAATGACTGTTTTTTCAAAACGTTATTTTAATATATAGAATTTAAAATAATATTTTGACTAAAACATTATATCTTATTGTGAGTAATGACAATAAGCTTTAATGTAACCAAAAGAAATAAAATATTATGTCCACATTCACCACTGTTATTTATATTAATTGATGAATATTTTCAAAAGAATGTAACCTTGATGAATTGTAACTGTAATTTGCTGATCCACTTGGATCAAGTCATTCAAGGATGGGGAAAAATACTTTCCACAATTCGAGAACAGCCAGCCTGAATTATAGAACTGTACTTTTTCTTAAATAATGGGAAAACTTGTTTTTTCATATAATACAATCTAGAATTAATCTGTTAGTCAATACAGGCATAAATTTGCTACATTATGCTGTTTGTTTTTCCACTGGAAATATTTTTATAAATGTTTTGGCCAATTTTTATGATTACTTGTAGAATACTGTACATGCAATGTCAGACAACTTATTGTTTTATAATAATTAGATTTTTAATAATTAAGATTTTTCATTTAGATTTCTATTTAAATGTTTGTGAATTAATAGTTTAATATCTTACTGACTTATAATCTAACAAAATTAACAATTTCAATGTGTTTGTCTTTCCTCGTTGATTATTAAGTTTCTGTATCAGATTACTATAAATACACAGTATATGGAAATATATGAGCAGACATTTTATATTTTAGATGTTATTCTATACACTTATTAATTCATACTGATATGAATTAGATTACTCAACTGTAAAAAGTTATTCATATATGTTTTTAGTCCTCATAATTACAGTCATTCCTAATATTTAGATTTTGAAGTTGATACGCTTCCTTATCCTTGCATCTTTATCTTATCCAACCTGTCTTTGCTTAAAGATAACTTAAAACAATTTAAACAAAATACATTTTTAAAAAAATTTAAAATGCATTTATAAACCCTATAATAATAAGTTGTAACATATGAATCTAAGTGATTAAGGGAACTAACTTGGAATATTATAATAAGATATATGATCTGCATTTTCAAAAATGTCACAGAACTACTTCAAATTCCATGGTTAAGATGCTGATACTATATATAGCCAAATAACCCAAGTCTTGTCTGTCTAAAGGTCATTGGAAAATAATTTTATATAAAACCAATAATTTATCACTTACAGTATACTAGATTGAAGGTCAGTCTCTGTTTGCCTTCTCTGAGATGTCAAACAGCTTGCTATTTTGTAAGAATCTCTGACAACCGATAGCCATTATGTTGCCAAGAAAAAGTTGCATCCTACAGGGATCAATTCCAGGGATGTCTCAGGAATACTACTGGGAGAATAAAACATGTCACAACGTATTGTCCTCACAAAGGTTAAATTAGCACATATGCTTCTTCTAATGATATTTATTTATATCTTTAACACTCAGGATATTTCAACAGCTGTGTCTAATTACTTTTAATGTAATTGCAGCTGTTACGTGCCCAACTCCTCCCCAGATCTCTAATGGAAGGCTGGAAGGAACAAATTTCGACTGGGGCTTTAGTATTAGCTACATCTGTTCTCCAGGCTATGAGCTATCCTTCCCTGCTGTTTTGACCTGCGTAGGGAACGGTACCTGGAGTGGTGAAGTACCGCAGTGCTTACGTAAGTACGATTTCGAGTGACAACTGTTACTTAAAATTTTCAAATTTTTCTAGCACAAATATGAGATTGTTAAGCTTCGTTCAATGCCTAATCAGGGTTCAAAGAAAAATCACTATTTACTACCAATGTAGCTACTTTTCATGTAATTAAACCATTGTTTCTCCTTCTCTGATTCAAAATTTTACACTAAAAGGTTTTGTTTATAGACTTCTCTTATTTTTCAAAATTATTTCTCAAATTAGAGACAGCCTAAAATTTATTCTACTGCTTGAAAATTAGTTTTATTTGTGTCCTTTTTGTTTTAGCCGAATACTCTGAAATTTGTTCCCAATCATTTTAGGCAATAAATCCATGTCACTTCTACATATTTGTTCAAATAAAGTTCTTATGATGGCATTTGTCATGATAATGATTGGGATTATACATCTAAAATTACCAGGGTAAGCATGGAGATAAGGGGGTTTTGTTTGTTTGTTTGCCTTTTTTTTTTTTTTTTTTTTTTTTTTTTTACAGAGGTTGCTGTATACTATATACGTAGCAAGTGTTACTTCAAGATTAATTTGAAAGAATACAAAACAAAACAAACTCCTCTTACAGTTTTACATAAATGATTGTAGAACATTATCTGGACAGTATAGTCATTCAGAGAGTTGTCTAGCATTATCCTGTTCCTAGTCCTTTTTTCCTTCCTAGCACAGGATAGAGGAGGATTCTACCTGTCTCATGGCCTTGACACTATGCAGAGCTAACCGTCTAAGTTGCTTAGGACCCTCCAGGGTTTTCTCACCTCATTCAAATTGGAAACTAAATCCCCTGTATGCTCATAGGACTTTTTTCTTGTATTCCTTTGATTTCATCATATCTTACTACTCACCCCCTCATCCACTCCGCTCCAGAAACCCAGGAGCCCTCAGCTATGCTTTTACAAGAGGGCTTTTATGTTCACTATTCAATTTACCTGGAAATTTCCTTTTATTCCTTCATCTTTTTACTAAAAATTTCTCTTTTCAGTATTGCCTTCTCTGGTCACCTTATTTGAATTTCATCACTGACATAACACTTCCCTTCCAGGCTTTATTTATTCTCCTTAACACTCCCTTTTCACTTCTTATTTTTTATTAAGACATACTGTACATTTTATTTACCTTGTTTATTTGAACTATGTCCTCTACTCAAATTTATACTCCCTGAAAGCAGAGTTTTTGTTGTTGTTGTTGTTTTATTCGCTGCTGTGCCCCTGGAATATAGCATAGTCCTTGGCAGATATAAAAACTATATTGCTGTAGTAATTAAAACAGTATGGTATTGATGTGGGTATAGAAAGTAAAACAATGTTATAGAGTAGAGAACGCAGAACCATTTATACATATGTGATATAGAACAAGTCAGTAGGGAAAGAATGGACATTTTAATTAATTCTGTAAGGCAATTAGTTCACACACATACACACACCCACAACAAATAAATCACTGCCAGATTTATCAGAGATTTAAATACAAAAGTTTTAAACATTTAGAATTTGTCTAAATGACCTCAAGTTTAGAAGGAATTTCTTAAGCAAGATGCAAATGGTATAATCCACAAATGAAAAAGTGAAAAAAATCAGGTATGTTAAAATACGAAAATTTCTCTTTATCAGAGACCAATCACAGACTTGTACAATGTAATCAATATGTGTGAAAACAATGACAATATTTAGAATATATGTCAAGGCAATACAACAAAAATGGTCAAAATACCTGGACAGCTATTTCCTCTCAGGAGATTGAAAAAAACATTATACAATATCAAATATTAGTGAGGATATGGAACAATTCATAAACCTCTATAGACTCATGATGGGTGTGTAAATTGACACAGCCATTTGCAAAACTAGTTGCTATTATTTAGTAAAGTTAAAGACTTGCAGAGTCTATTGCCAAGAAATTTTATTTTTAAATGTATGCCCTACTGGAATTTTCATACATGTGCATGAGGAAATATGTTCAAGAATATTGTTATCAGTATTCTTTTTAGCAATAAAATAAAAATAGTGCCTATATATACATATACACACATACATATATGCCATACACACAAATACACACATGCACACACATGAATGTAAATTACCAATAAATGTATATAAATGAGAAACCTAGAATTCAGAATGAGAGAAACTATGCTATCCTGGGCCTAAGAAAAGGGATGCTTTCTGTGTGGTGCCTACAAAGATTTTTTTTTTTTTTTTTTTTTTTTTTTTTAATACTGTAAGTTCTGGGTTACATGTGCAGAATGTGCAGTTTTGTTACCTAGGTATACATGTGCCATGGTGGTTTGCTGCACCCATCAACCCATCACATACATTAGGTATTTCTCCTAATGCTGTGCCTTCCCAGACCCTGAACCCCTGACAGGGTTCACACCCTGAACCCCCGGTGTGTGATGTTCGCCTCCCTGGGTCCATGTGTTCTCATTGTTCAACTCCCACTTATGAGTGAGAACATGCATTGTTTGGTTTTGTGTTCTTGTGTTAGTTTGCTGAGAATGATGGTTTCCAACTTCATCCACGTCCCTGCAAAGGACATGAATGCATCCTTTTTTATGGCTGCATGGTATTCCAAGGTGTATGTTTGCCACATTTTCTTTATCCAGTCTATCACTGATAGACATCTGGATTGGTTCCAAGTCTTTGCTGTTGTGAATAGTGCAATAATAACATACGTGTGCCTGTGTCTTTATAGTAGAATGCTTTATAATCCCTTGGGTATATACCCAGTAATGGGATTTCTAAGTCAAGTATTTTTTTTGAGACAGAGTCACACTCTGTACCCCAGGCTGGAGTACAGTGGTGTGATCTCAGCTCACTTCAAGCTCTGCCTCCCAGGTTCAGGCCATTCTCCTGACTCAGTCTGCCAAGTAGCTGGGATTACAGGCACCCACCACCATGCCAGGCTAAAATTTTTGTACTTTTAGTAGAGATAGGGTTTCACTGTGTTAGCCAGGATGGTCTCAATCTCCTGACCTTGTGATCTGCCCACCTTGTCCTCCCAAAGTGCTGGGATTACAGGTGTGAGCCACCGTGCCCAGCCATTAAATAGTATTTCTAGTTCAACATGCTTGAGGAATCGCCACACTGTCTTCCACAGTGTTTGAACGAATTTACATTCCCACCAACAGTGTAAAAGCATTCCTATTTCTCCACATCCTCACCAGCATCTGTTGTTTCCTGACTTAATGATCGCCATTCTAACTGGCGTGAGATGATATCTCATTGTGGTTTTGATTTGCATTTCTCTAATGACCAGTGATGATGAGCTTTTTTCTGTATGTTTATTGGCTGCATAAATGTCTTATTTTGAAAAGTAGCTGTTCATATCCTTCGTCTACTTTTTTGAGGGTTTTTTTTCTGTTTTTTTCTTGTTAATTTGTTTAAGTTCTTTGTAGATTCTGAATATTAACCCTATGTCATACGAATAGATTGCAAACATTTTCTCCCATTCTCTACATTGTCTGTTCACTCTGATGATAGTTTCTTTTGCTGTTCAGAAGCTCTGTAGTTTAATTAGATTCCATTTGTCAAATTTGGCTTTTGTTTCCATTGCTTTTGGTGTTTTAGATATGAAGACTTTGTACCATGCCTCTGTCCTGAATCGTATTGCCTAGGTTTTCTTGTAGGATTTTTATGGTTTTAGGTCTTACATTTAAGTCTTTAATATATGTCAAATTAATTTTTGTATAAGATGTAAGGAAGGGGTCCAATTTCAGTTTCCTGCATATGGCTCACCAGTTTTCCCTACACCATTTGTTAAATAGGGAATCCTTTCTCTATTGCTTGTTTTTGTCAGTTTTGTCAAAGATAAGATGGTTGTAGATGTGTGGTGTTATTTTTGAGGCCTCTGTTTTGTGGCATTGGTCTATATATCTGTTTTGGTACCAGTACCATGCTGTTCTGGTTACTGTAGCCTTGTAGTGTAGTTTGAAGTGAGGTAACATGATGCCTCCAGCTTTGTTCTTTTTGCTTTGGATTCTCTTGACTATGCAGGGTCTTTTTAAATTTCATATGAAGCTTAAAGTAGTTTTTCCAATTCTGTGAAGAAAGTCAGTGGTAGCTTGATGGGGATAGCATTGAATCTATAAATTACTTTGGGCAGTATGGCCATTTTTACATTATTGATTCTTCTTATCCATGAGCATGAAATGTTTTTCCATTTATTTGTGTCCTCTCTGATTTCCTTGAGCAGTGGTTTGTAGTTCTCCTTAAAGAGGTCCTTCACATCCCTTGTAAGTTCTATTCTAAGGTATTTTATTCTCTTTGTAGCAACTGTGAATGGGAGGTCACTCATTATTTGACTCTCTGTTTGTCTGTCATTGGTGTATATGGACGCTTGTGATTCTAACACATTGATTTTGTATCCTGAGACTTTGCTGAAGTTGCTTATCAGCTTAAGGAAATTTTGGGCTGAGATGGTGGGGTTTTATAAATATACAATCATGTCTTCTGCAAATGGAGACAATTTGATTTCCTGTCTTCCTATTTGAATACCTTTATTTATTTCTCTATCCTGATTGCCCTGGACAGAACTTCCTATACTGTGTTGAATAGGAGTGGCAAGAGAGGGCATCCTTGTCTTGTGCCAGTTTTCAAAGGGAATGCTTCCAGTTTTTGCCCTTTCAGTATGATATTGGCTGTGGGCTTGTCATAAATACTTGTTAATGATTACTTTTCATTTTAATTGTTTTGAAAACGTAATTTAATTTAAAAAAGTAATTGTTTTAAAAAAGACTCCTAATAGTCTCTTAAATGCTACTAAAAGGAGATTTAAAAATCCTAGTTTATTCTATAGTCTTGAATTTCAGGGAAGGTTTTATTTGGACCTTAAGGCCAAGATTATGGTAGTCTATAATGAAGGTATACATGCATTCTAGATGGCTCGGGCATGCCAAGTTTATTCTCATTGTCGTGGCCAATCTCTTGTATGTTTAGAATCCCCTTTCACTCTCAAAAATTTCTCGATTTGGATGATGTATTTTATGGGCACCCAACCTATAATCCTCTTAAGGCAACATTTATACTTAAAAGCATTTGGTTGGTGCCGTTTGTTTTCTTCAGAGGGAAACAAGCTTTCAGGTGCTTAATCTGAACATTTGAAAACTGAGTACATTTGAAAATGGTTAAATTTATAACTTATATGTTGTGTATTATTTTTGCCACAATAAAAACCTTGAAAGCATTTGATAAAGGTGCATTTTCCTGGGTTGTCTGATACATTTGAAACCATTTGCTCTCATTCTCCATTACACTTCTGCATGCTCACTCTGCTCTAGCCACACAGGCCTCCTTATCTTCCTCTAAAAAGCTAGCCATTCCCCAGCAGAGGGCTTTGGCAGTGCTGTTTACTCTATCTAGAATGCCCTCCCTTAGGACTTCAGCGTGGCGAAGTATTTTGTTTCCCTAAATCTTTTCTCAGTGAGAGACACCTTCGTCACTTTATTTAAGATCTTCCCCCACCTCCTAACACACACCGCCACATGTACATACAATCTTGATCGCTTTCATCTGAATGATTTTTTTTTCCCATAGGACTTACCACTTTTTCACATACTACCTTTCCTTAAAACTTGCTAATTATGTTTGTTTTTTTGCTTCCCTCACAAATGCATAAACCTTACAAAAGCAGATTTCCTACGGTATTTGTTTACTGACATGTTCAAGTGCCCCAAACCACCTAGAATAATGTTTTTCTTTAGTAATTGATAAATGTATATTGAATGGAATAATCTAATCAAAATTTTTAGAAAGTCCATCAAGTTGGTCTTTTCAGTGCTTGTTGTAGAACATTGACATTCCATAGTTTGGCACAGATTTAGATTCTGATGGCTTTGTTTTCTTTTTTAAAAAAAGCTAAAAAATACTGACAATATTTTGAAGAGGAAGGCAATAAGATTCTGGGTTATGTGCTTCGAGTGTTCAGAGTATTCAGAGTACAATAAAACAAATTACCAGAGCTTTTTATGTACATATAAAAGGGCACTGCAGTCTGTAGCATGCAGTCTGGAGCATTATGGGTTGGTTCTTTTTGACAGGGATACCTATAAGTCACCTACTTTTTCAAGAGTATATTCCAACTCGGCAGCCAACAAGTCCAAATATGTGGTTTGATTTTGGTTAATACAAAACAACAAAAGTACAAAAAAATCTATCTTTATTAAGGTAGCTTACTAAGAAGAAAACATCTGAATCAAACTAATTTTTAAATATCATACTGAGTTTTCAATTCAGTATTTGTTTATCTACACATACACTAAAAAATAAAATTTTTCATCGGGATAGCTTTATCATGAATAATATATCTCTTTAGTTCAATATTCAAATTAATTGTCACCATTTTTCCCAACTATGTACTCTGCTGAATACTAAAACTTTGATATAAGCATCTTTCTTTTCATTTCCAGCAAAGTTTTGTGGTGACCCTGGTATACCTGCCCAAGGAAAAAGAGAAGGCAAAAGCTTTATATACCAGTCAGAGGTTTCATTCAGCTGCAGTTCTCCTTTCATATTAGTGGGATCAAGCACCAGAATATGTCAAGCAGATGGCACTTGGAGTGGTTCGTCACCTCACTGCATAGGTAATATTAATTAAAGGCTGATTATGAATAGTAACTGTGTAATTAATAGGGGTGACATTTAATGGTTTTCTTTATCCTATAAACTATAGTCGGCTAAATATAAAAACAAGTGTAAAATACAGAAGCAATTAGAAGGCACTGGAAATGAATATTGGTAGAAAACATAACATTAACTTTAGTACTTTAAACTTCCAGAAGAAACACTTGAAATAATTTTGTCATATATCAGTAAAATGAAAAATAAAAATACTTTCAGGTAATGACATTATTAAATACTGACATTTTACTTAGATCTTTATAGTTAATAAAGAATCTTCGTATGAAATTAGATTTGTTCCAAAAATATCTAAAAGATATATTGATTTCAAAATGATTGTGACTACATTTCTGTAATCCTAAAATTAATGCCATATCTGATAAACTAACTAAATAATCTGTCATTCAAATAAACCGACTCATCTATCTACCATTCTTATGCCTGAATATCCAATGGGTGTCAGTAAAATCCAAACTATCAAGTCCTGTTTCTGGGAAAAAACTGTTACTTCTTCAGAGAAATACTACCCTACCTCAAATCATAGTTTAGCAAGGTCTTTGGACAAATGTTATATGCATGTATACTGCTTTCATATCCTTTATCTTTCTTTAATCTTGCATCCACAGAGCTAGTTGAATGTCAAGTGCTTTTTATTAGAAGGGTTCAAAGTTCAAGAATTTCATAATTCATATCAAATAAAGTCTACCTGAATTTCTTGCTTCAAGATTAACAGGCTTCTGTCCATGGAGAGATGTTATTACACTTACATTATTTATTATTTCCTAGGTAATCTGCACCAAACTCCAGATTATTTAAAATTGTTTTCTATGAGAGAAATATATCTATTGTAAATTTTAAAGGACTAATATCTTTTTAATCTTCATTTTAGAGCCCACTCGTACCTCTTGTGAAAACCCAGGTGTGCCTCGGCATGGATCTCAGAACAATACATTCGGATTTCAAGTGGGTACTTTAGCTATGTCCATTTAGCATCATACTAGGTCAAAATGAATCTTTGGTTCATATGTATATGATCTTGTTGACGTAACAAAAAGTGATGTTCTATCTGCATTTATAAACACATAAAAAAGGTAACAGACAATGAAAGAGTAGAAGTAAATTAGAAAAAAAGTTTTAATAAAATAGCTTAACTGGAACATAAAGATAAGTTAAAACAAAAAGAGAAAAATAGCAGTGAGCATAGGAAAAATCCATAAGCATTAGAGAGTTATATACAAAACAGTAAGAGTGAGGGAGTAAATGAGTAAACTCTACAGGAAGATATGGGGACAGTGAAGAAAAGTAAAGATTGAAGAGTTTAAAGGAGAGACTTCTGAGATAAACAGCAAATATATAAAAATGTGGGTTATTCAATAAAGCATTAATTGTGTATATGACATTGGTGTCAGTGTTTAAAATGATGGGAAATTACTGAAAAATAACCATAACCCTTTACTATATAACACATAGTTGAATTGTTATATTAGAATTCTTTAGCATGCCCAGTCATGTGTGGCTGACTTTCTTGTTCTGTCTTTTTCCAGTTTTGATTTTAGGTAGAGATTCAGCAACTTTTCAGTTACAAAGGATCCAAGGGGAGCCAAAGTGCATACTGATTCCAAACAGAAATAGCCAATTTACACATTACCCAATTGCCCTGTGTTGCCGGGTTTTGTAAATTGTGCTATTCTGTGTGAAATTCAGTGTGAACCTGAAGACCATCCATTTCTAAAGGAAGGGCTCATCTGAAGGGCCATAGTTTGTTACTAAAAATAGTTTCCATTTATCTACAGTTCAGGCACAGTATGAACATTGATTTGATAGCATTTCCAATTCTTCTGATTTCCTTCAGTCCTGTCCGGATAATACAAAAGTGTAAAAATGAGTCTGTCTCCATTATATTGTTGTTTTTAGAGAACTTTAGATTAATATCTCCATAAAAGTTTTTATCAGTTGATCCAAATCCTGAAAAATGGGCAACTAGCTGCACAGCACTAGTCCTCATCATATGTACAAAGAAATTGAAACAGAATTGACTTGCTTTGTTCACAGAGCAAGTTGGTGACATATTCTAACAGAATACAAAGTTGTGATGTTAGTGTCTGTGTACTAAATCAGGCTGATTTTCTAAAGAATATTAGTTTTTTTTTTAGTAAATATTATTTGAGATAATGGAAATGAGAATGATTAACATGGAGTTTAAAACAATCATCCAACAAAATGAAGAGAATCACTAACTCTGCATTCTAAGAATTCTATTATAATCATTGAAAAATGCTGTAACAAAGTTAACCTAACCCTGAATTTATGTTATTTGGGCTAATAAACAGGTATTAAATCATTATGTTCTACATGAATAAATATAAATAGACTAGATTTCAAATATGGTAAAGTCTAATGATATACAATTATATAACTATTAAAATTAAATATATTTTGTGCCTTACATTAGGGAGATTGGCTTTTATACATGCATATGGCAGATATGAATATATATATATACACACATACACACTAAATCTGTTAACTTAATCTGCATAGATCTAACACAATAAATAGTTATCTAATTCTAATTAATACTAATTTATTGGTGAATTCCAAATGAATATGGTTTTATATGCAAAAGGCATCTCGAGCCATTGAGAAAAACGATTGCTTACAAGTAACAAAAAAATAGCTGTTTGGAGCTACGTAAAGCCTAAAGGCATTACTGTGCAGGTATGTCCAGGCTCCCAAAGAAAGAATCCAGGTGAGACTCATCAAGTCCAGAATGTAGGCACTCGCTGCAAGTATTCAGTTTTTTATACTACTTTCTGTTTATCTACCTCATAGTTTCTCTCTGCAGATTGGCCATATGGCCAAGAGTGAATCATTTCTATTTACATCTCAGCCACATACAGAAAGTGATCATCTCAATCTCAATTACAAATTTCCAAGGAGAATCAGAATGTCCCAACTTTTATATTCATGTTGGTTGGATTAGATGACCAGTAGTGAGTTATGATGCAAAATCACAGCTGTTAGGAAGCCCATTTTGGGGAAGAGCAAGAGAAAGTTATGAACTAGAGGCACTTAGATCATTTTCTTAATTTTCTCTTTAATGCATTCATTTATTCACTCTCTTTTTCTATATAGATTTATATGGTAGATTTTGGGACATCAATAATTATTAACATACAAAAATATATCACTCATTGCTAGAAATGATGAAAACTCTATCACTGAAAAAAGTATTCAGCATAATTTGTCTTTTTGTTAAAATATTGTAAATTGGAATAATTTTGGCAAAAACAGATTGGTAGTGAAGAGAATAGTTGTCAAAATAGTTGATGCAACATCAGGATTTATTATGAAGTAAATGACAAGCACACATACACACTGCTGTATCACTCATTAAACTGTGCTCTGGGCAATGGAAAGTACATTATTTGGATTTAGGGCTTGTTAGGTAAGTTATTATAAACATGAAATGTTTTTAATCTGGTTCTTTAGATATTTAGCCTCAAGATATTTAACCATAAAATATTTAACCCTACCAAGCTAACCATAGTGATTATATATGATATATATACTAATTTAAGTTTGTAATTGAAATTAGTATCCTAGTATATTGAATGAGGTAAATATATATGTTTCATAGTGTTTTGTTACCTTAAATGATAAACACAGTGACATGAATTCGGAAAGTAAAATAATCATTTTCAATTAAAATCTTCTTGTTTAGAATATAAATAATAATAATTAAACTTTTCTTAAACCAGGAAGCCCAGAACCAAAGTTGATGCTTAGTCAGCAAAAATTACTTGCATCTTAAGCACATCTGTTATACCTTCATTTTTATGATGTTGCCTTTCTGTGACAATTTTATTTATTTTAATTTACATATATCTTTTATTAGAAGCTACCTCAATTTTTCTTGAGTAAAATGTTTTGTGTGACAATTTTATTTTCTTTCTGTGACAATTTTATTTATTTTAATTTACATATATCTTTTATTAGAAGCTACCTCAATTTTTCTTGAGTAAAATGTTTTGTATAAATACATAATGAAAAACATAAATTTATTTTTTTTAAATATATATATATTGCAGAGGAAGCATATATGTTTTTGAGAGCTTAATTATACATAAAGTTTGAAAGTTCCTAAGAACCATGCTGGATACTCCAGTTAAACAAACATGTGATATAAGAAGTCAGATCCAAATAAATGCATTGATGAAAATTCTAGCACGCCAAGTGTCATTTGCCATGAAATCTCATGGAAGGGAAAAATAGAGCTTATTGAGAATGTTCCAAATGTATGCAAAATGTCTATTAATCCTATTATTTGCTATATAAATTTTATGATTTAGGAACTAAGATATAACATTTAAAATAGGAGAATAAGGTGTTAAAGAACATAAATGATATTTACTAATTAGACATGTCTTAAAAATCTATAATGCATTTATACACAGCATGGTACTTTAAATCAATTTAAAGTGATTTTTATTTAAACATTGGTTGCAATTAAAACTTGATATGGATTGCTTTTAATTCTTGTTATAAAAACTTTCAATATTAATTTTTACAATGTTGTATATGCAAATAACACTTTTTATTAGTAAATAGTGGTAAAAAATTGTACATGAGTTATTTTTCCAAGACTTTTCTTGAATTTGATAATATAAATTTTTAGAATTTTGTTACCTATTTTTCTACAAATAGCAGATTATACTATGCATGTTGGAAGTCGTTCAGTCAGAAGGATATATCAGATTGGAAAAGGATAGAGAACTATGTAAAATACACTATTAAGTGGGTTCATCACTGAAAAAATTATTTATTAATGCACTGATAGAGAAAATTTTGTTGATTTGATTATAACAAATTCTGGATAAGCAATTTAATCAGTTATTAAATCTGTATAAATCTTTGTTAGATATTAGGTATAAGTATTTTTGAATTTGACAAAAATCTTAATTAGATGTGTTGGTGATACATAGAAAAATCTTAAAACAGATTTTATTTTAATTCTATAACATTTGGTTAATATTTAAAGCAGTTGTTATAATGACTTCAAAAAGCTTTCAGGATTGAGGAAAAATGTCTTACAAGTAAAAACAAAATGTATATAGTTCAACATGTTTCTTACACCTGACCAATATAAAGGTTTAATGAAATGACCCAAGTATACCCTTCAAAGAACAAACAAACAGAATGATTTAACCTTATCTAAAGTATAGAGGTGATATCATTGCACTTTAAGAACCAATAGATTTTAAATATTCTAAAGTTAAATAATCAAGTAATTTTATATTATTTAGTCCCCATTCCTTCCATTGCTCCAACATTTTCAAGTCACATTTCTAAGCTCAAGGTGCACAAGGATGAGTACATACAGTCTCTGGCCTAGAAAGGCTAACATTTTGATATGTTGATCAGCTGGAATAAATGATTTCATAGGCTAGGTAATAACACTGATAACAATGAAAAGCATTAAGGAAGCACACAAAAGAGATGGTTTTTCTAATTTCTTGCTGCAGAGAAGGCTTTCTACAGATGTTGGCTGAGCTAATTCTTTTAGTGTAAGAGCTAGGAGAAGAAAGTTGGGAGAGGCATTCCACACAGTAGGAACAGCATGAAAATATGCATGCATTTCAGGATACAAAAGTTCAATGTTAATTGAACAGAATTTGAGTAAAGTAAGCTGTGAATGATGATGCTAAAGAGATGGAGGCCTTTGTCATGTTAGCACAGTGTAACTTTGTCCTAATGGGTGAATAACAAGGTCAAACTTTCCTGTTGCATAGATCACTCTGACTTCAGTGTAGAAAATAAATATAGTGGGTCATGAATTGAGAAATGGAGACAAGTTAGAAGATTATTATAATTGTCTATGGCTGTAGTTCTCAAAGTGTAGTGACTAACTGGCAGCAGCAGTTTCACCTGGGAACTTGTTGGAAATATAGATTCACGGACCTACCCCAGATCCACTGAGTATGAAACTCTGGTGGGGGGCACTCAGCTATTGGTGTTTTAATAAAGTCCTTTTGGTGATTGTGATGTCTGCTAAAGTGAGAGCCAAAGCCTATGGAAAAGATATTGTGGAGAAAAACTGGATGTAAAGTGGAGAAAAAAGGAAGACGATACTTTGAAAAGGATTTAGAAGGTAAAATTTCCAGTTGTGGTGGTGAAGTGAATGAAGGGAAAATTTATTAGTGACAAGTGACACTATTAACTGGGATCGAACCTTAAGAAGAATTACTGGATTGATAGAGATGATGGGTTTTGTAGAACTGGTTTGACTGAAAAATAGAACTGCAAACTGTATATTACATAATCTAGTCCACACTGAAAAATGAAAACCTGTATCACCATTTTGCATAACTTCAGAAAGAATGTGAATGGTATGCTCTGGAGCACAAGTCAGGGGACTCTGGTTATATGGAATAAAATGCATATGGTGCTTCTTGGAGTCAATCAGTGTAACAGCCTAGAGAAAATGGGGCATCCGGGGATAAGAGATCTTCTAGAGGTGAAGGTGAGGGTCCATGGAAGACACAGCATGAGATAACATAAAGAAAAAAGGTTGTTGCCAGAGAAAGAATTTTGGAATTTAATATTTCTGGCCTAGTATAGTTCTGGGCAATAATAACAATATGAAAAATGGTAGAATTCAGAGTCTGAAGTTTCAAATGGAATCTTGGTATCAAATTATATCATCTTAAGCTTAGCTTCTTATTGTCCTGTCAAGTGGCAGTAGGAATTAAGGGGAAGGCAGAGAACAGGATCTGAGTGAGAAGTCCTAAAACTGTGATTGAGCCTTCTCAGACTACAATTGCTGGAGAAGCCCAAAGTGGCAGACCCTAAATATCCCTTATCTCATCTTCCACTTCTAATCATTCAATAAATCTTGTTGATTTTTTTCTTGTAATTATTTT